>NC_132879.1:47342093-47504593 GCF_030463535.1 Salminus brasiliensis
ATATATATTTTCAGTAAATTCTAATGCAAAGTTTTCTTTCATGAAAACAAATATTGTAGAAAATCAATGTGACCTGTTCAAATGTTTGGACACCCTAAGCATTGCAAAGTTTTAGTTCGTCATTAGCAAATCAGGCCTGAGGCATGTCACCAACTGTAATTAGTAACTGTCAGCTGAGTCAAATTTTCAAAGCTTTATAGACTCAGCAACCATAGGATCCTCTAAGCAATCACAAAACTGATCAATCCCTCAGGGCAGAGGATGGCTATGAGAAGTTTGAGGTTTGAGGTTTTTACAGTGAGGAATGTTATTGGGAAACGGCAAATTGTGGAAGTCAAGATGAGATCTGGGAAACCAAGAAAACTGTCCAAAAGAACTGCTCATATGCTGGTAAGAAAGACAAGTCAAAACCCACAGAAAAGAACCTGCAGGAGTTGAGCTAATACAAGACAGTGGCACATCACTTGTGTTATGTTGGATTAGCTACAGAGGATGTGTCACCAAATGTGAAATTTGGTCATATTGACAATATTTTCCATGACAACAATAGGGTGCAATCTTTGTGATAGAACTTCTGGATACTTTAATACAGATCACAGCCACAGTGATGATAACCATAAAGATAACCATACAGTGATAATTATCACATGCCCAATTAGAAGATGTCAAAATAATTGGAGGATAAGTAGAATTTTGGTTATGTGGGGCACCATATAACTTATATCCACCGCTTTCCAGAGAATAGGACCCCATCCATGATTGAAGGCGCTGAATTAAAAACAAACACCCATCCAAACGTCCGTACGTCTGCTCTTACCGTTTTTCAGAGGGGACATCAACACCAGAACACCCTGGCTCGTTTTGACGCTCTGGTGATGTGTCAGGTGCTTATGCTAAGATCTTACCTATTAGCCTCACAAACCTGTGATGCATCTGCTTGACCGGAGCTTCATAACCGAGCCATTTCTCTGTGTAAGGGCGTTCTGGTGTTGGTATCCCCTCCACAAAATGATAAGAGCAGATGTTCGAACATTTCAAATCCAACCATAGACGCAGGTCTTCTTTTCTGGATATGTTGTGTTGTGTTGGAAAGCTTGTTAGCTATCTAGCTATGCTCTAAATAGCTCCTAATGGTGTATAATAGCATGTAGGCATGTTGACTTAGCACAGTAAGCACAGTAAGCTAGTGTCCACAGCAGTATCCTACCTCAAACTGCACACACTTTGAATAAGACACACCCAGAACTATTTGATATGAAACTAACGGTGGTAAAAATGTGGTTAAAATGGGTTGTATTGGTGTAGGCCTATGGATTTTTTCCATATCCAAAATGTAAATAAAAGCATGATGGGCACCAAGCAGGTTTTTTTTCGTAGCCAACAAGTGCTCAATATATGTAGGAACTCTTGAAATCCAGTTAAAAAAAGCATCCCAAGTGGCCCCTCATGAAATGTGGCTTAATTTGGTGAAGGAATATGGTGAAAGAAAGAGCCACTGGACGCTCCCTTTAAAAAGACATGCAGACTCGTAGGTCATGCATTCCCACACAGCGAAATCACCAGTGTTTAATTGACATTTGCTCTGCTCTTCACTGAGTACTGTGTAGTTAGGCTGGTCTCACATTGTAGGTGTTAATTTAGCAGTGTGGACTTTTTGTGTAGTAGGACAAAGACAAAAACAAAAAAAGAAAAAAACACTAGAATCCCATGCAGGAACCCAGATGTCCTTATGTGACATGTCAATTTTTTATTCCTCCCAACTCCTTCATTCATCCTGAACTGAAATAACATGCTACACCGTCTGAATCAGCTTCTAAAACCAACACTAAGGCACCCCAACCCAAGGGAACACACAGTCATGTCCTTCAAATACAACATGAATAACTACTTAAACACAGGTGAAAGTGTCTGTAGTCCTTGAGTCACTTGACATTTGCATCTCTTTCCAATCAGCTGACTCTCCTCCAACAGTTCAGTAGCAATGTCAAGCTGTGGTTGCATCATTCGGGAGAAGCCTCACCATTGTGCTGTTGTCCAGATCACAACACAAACTCCCTGTAACAGGACACTGTGTTATCCTCACACGCTGGCTGTAGATAGAGACCAGCCGTTTATTATACTGCATTTACAGCAAAAACAAACACAATGCAAGTCTTATGACCCTTGTCATTTGGAAAAGATCATGGGCTTAGCATGACACGTTCAGGTGCAGGGTGCCTCAAACATTTGGTCACAGTGTCCTCACACTCCAAAGCCAAAGCCTAAACAGGGTAAGCGGCCTTTATTGTCTTTTTAATATCCTAGACTGTGTGTACTGAGTGTAGCCGATGGGTGTGAAAGACTCTGGTGCCTGGTTATTTTAAGACAGGTAAGAGCAGAAGGAGATCCTGCTCTTTTCTGCTTTTTTGTTTGGTTTCCATGGGACAGATCTGAGCTGTTCACCAGGCTTTGGTAAGGATAAAGTAACCACAAGACGAAATGAGACTTCTTACACACCCAGCGGAGGAGTGGAAAAGGCACACGAGGAGCAATCAGTTTTGGCCTTGTGATAAAGTAGGAGCGCAGTTAATGAAAACATAAAAAAAAAAAAAACGTCTATGCTGCTTTGCCATGAAAAGCATGCACTTTTCTGCACCAGTGCTCATGCCTGGCTGTGGTAAAGTATTTTCTAGAAGTCTTGTAGAAGCCGTTTTTGGGGGGTTTCTAAAACCATTGCAGGGTCACAAATATACATACGGGGTCAAAATATACAAACCTTTTAGATTAGAAATTCAGTGGTACTGAAAGCTGTAAAATGTCTTGTGATTTGACATGACCAAGGCCTCTTAACTTCCTGTTAGTGATCATGATTGACTACAGCTTTTAGCTTCTCTGTGCCTTCATAAAAAGGGTTTGTTCACACTCACTGGATTAACCAACATGCAGTGCACAAAGGGAAAGCCCAATGAGCTCAGAGCAGATCTAAAAAAACAACAATCGTAGTAGTTGTCAATAATAATAATAATAATAATAATAATAATAATAATAATCTTGTAATCTGGTTCAAATGGTCAGAAACAACCCAAGAGCTATTAAGGCATATGGCTTGTGATTAGCTGGAAGCTGCTGGAACACGAGTGTTTTACAACACCATGGACTGAGAGGCAGCTGTCCAAGAGGCTGCTGCTGATCACATGGACAAAGAGAAAATCTTCTGGAGGAAAGGTTTATGGTCATATGAGTTAAATATGTATGGAGGAGTAAATGTGAGGCATTAAACCCCAAGACCACTGTATCAACTGTTAAACATGGTGTTGGTAGCAACATGATCTGGAGCTGTTTTGCTGCCGGGGGAACTGGTATATTCCACTGGTGCTGGTGTGCAAAGCAGATGGAATTATAACAAATAAGGACTACATCAGAATTCCCTCAGCATATTGGCAAAGCAGTCATCTGTTAGACAAATCAGTTAGACAGTAGAAACATGGACAATATTGGGTGTTCCAACAAGATAATGATCCCAGGAAATGATCAGATTTAATTGAACTACGTCTACTATGCCAGGAAGAGTGGTCAAATATCCAACCAGAATCCTGCAGAAGCTGGTTGATGACTCTCAAAAGCATGTGGTCAAGAAGCAACTTGCTAAGGGACATTTAACCAAATCTTAGGTGTGCTGTATGTCATTTTATAATATCATTCATTATTTAAAAAAAAAACAAAAAACAGAATGCATGTTTTTCTATTGAAAATTAATGTTGTACAATCATTCTGCCCCAGAAATAGAACAGAAGGCCCAGAGTAACATCCCAACTCAGCTGTATCTGGTTAGTAAGTGCTTATTTGTTCAGAAATAAAACCATTTATACAATTAATTTGTAACATGTGAATGTGTTACAGTAACCATTCCCAAAGCTGATCCTAAATGATTCTCAGAATTTGCAGCTTCCTTTCCTGTGCCTACTTTATCTAATCAATTTCAGGTGTAAAATTAAAGTAAAATGATTTTTTTCACATTAGATGGAAAGATTGAATCCACTTCTCAGTCCCTGAGGGCCTGAGGCCATGGTGGCTTCTGCCCAAGCGCTCTGGAGACCTCCAATGGAGGATCTTAAACTGTGCTGTCCCCACTAATGGCTTTATGGTGAAAATTACTCCCGGTGCACCATTGCTTTGTCAGTACTTTGACAGATCTCAGATCCATGCTTTTTTAGACTGGGTGAACTTTTGGCCCGGGTGTTTAGAAGAATGGATTTTCTGTTTAACCACATTCTGTTTCATTTTGGCTGTTAACACACAAAGGCTCTGAGCACTACATGTGGTCTAGTGAACTTCTTGCTGGGTCAAGCAAAATTAGCTGGAAGTTGTTTAGGCTAGCGTTCGAGGGATGGGACACATGATGTTGTGGAACAGTGTCAAGCTCTGGTCTTGTGTTTTACTGATGATTCTGCTATGATGAAATTCTTCTTTTACCAAATTTAATTTCACAGTTTCATAAATGGGCTTTAAGTCAGAGTTATGTTAGACCAGGTAAGCTGCTGGTGGAAATGAGCTGTATATCTGCACAGTGACTGGAGTTCACAGAGCAGTCTGCAACCAAACCTGTGTTGTTCCTACTGTAATCTTCTAACCAACATATCAATCAATGTCTTTACTGAAAACAACATGTTCTGCATAGAATTTACTGTATTTATTTGTGCGTATCCAAATTTTATTCTAATTCTGAGGGCAAAACCACACTGCTGATATATAGTATAAACAACCTGCCTACGACAATCTTCACTGCTGTCCACAGACCGTCCAGCGGCGTTGGATTTTTCATTTGCACACTTTTCCCATTTTGCATTTTTGGGTTTCAAACTGTGCCTACATTTTATTTCATATCCTACAGTAGCAGTCCAAAGTGTGGACACACCTGTTTGTTACTCTGTCAGTAGCTTTGACGCAGTGGTTGATCTGTGTATATACATTAGGATGTCATGGCTGGGGTGGGGGGTGGTTGGTGGGGAGGTTCAAGTAGGCCTAAAGTGTGAGGTGAGATCAATGTGTATGTGTTAAGGGGGGAAATACCTATCAAAGCACACAACTACAGTATGTTAATGTACATAAATACAGCAAGACCAATAAATAGCCCTAATGGCATATATGACCAAATAATCAACTTTTAGTCCAACTAAGGCCTTGTTGAACCCCCACCAACAACACCCCCCCCACACACACACAACCTAACTACAATGGATACCTGTGTGTCCCCAGTGTCCTCTTTCCTGATAACAAAATAGAAAGTCATCCTAGAATTTGGATCAAAAAGATACTGATCAGCACCCATTCCACCATTTGTATCCAAACTTTTGACTGGTACTATATGTCACTATAAAGATTTTCAGTTGTGCCATTTCACATGCCTTTACACAGAACGTGTGTTCTATCTTTATCTCTAGACCCGCTGATCTGATTTGCCCTCACGCATACACACCACAAATATGTCATAAAGCAGTGATCCATGACCCTCCCAGCATGCCTCAGGTAATCCTAACGTTACCAAAGGTACAGTTGAAGGTTATTATCTGAAATCTAATCTCATGTCAGCACATTTTAAAACATACCAATACTGAGCAGAGACACTCCGCTAGCAAGTGAAGAACAGAGCAACATCTGTGTTCGCTTGCTGCTTTCTCCTAACAAGCATCTGTTACCCATCCTGCTGAAATCATGGAAGAACCAAATATGTACCGAATATTGTAACACCTGCTAGTGTATCAAGCAGACTGCTAAGCATGCAAATACCTCAGACAGTATGACCACATGGCTCCGGTTATGATGTAACATTAGTAGCTAATGTTAATGGTTAACTGCAGATTGCAGAAACCTACAAAATCAGCAAACTACATAAGCATCAAACCACCATTCAGAAACCATTTGTAGTCGTACTGCAATCATCACAACACATAATTATATGTTATATGCTATACAACTGCTAGTACAGGACTGCCAAATTTGACAATTTCAGATTCAAAGAGATTCAGATTGGTCCAGCCACAAATGGGCAAATGAGCAGGGGGTAGCGTCTATCTGTGGTGTGGTTGGCTGACTTAGTGGGGGAGGTGCTCTCCGACCTTACCCTCTGCACAAGGCCACCGATGCCGGTCCAGAGTGTGTTTAATCAGCAAAATCTGGAGCAACGTTAAAAATGCGTGAGAAATAGCAAGTGACGTGAGAATTGTCTCACTACCAGGCATGAGAGTCGGAGGCCCTGCGCTAATACGTTTTACAGTCCCTTCGAAATATTACATTGATCAAAGATGTTCTACTAGGGATTTTCACCTAGGCCTAATTTCCCAGGCCCAGACACCTAGCCTAAAATAACCTTTCCACGGTGAATCAACCCTGATGTTTGCAAAGTGAATCATCAGTGACAGGGTAATCCAAGATTTGTCCTAATGCACGTCCACGAAAAGGGCCCTGAATGTGCCCTAAAAATGATCAGTATTGTGGCTTTTTCTTCAGAACTCCCAGTCTATCCTCAGTCTATGTCAGTCCGTAGCCTTGACCTTCAGCTCCATATGGACTGGTAAATCCCTGATAGCTTAGAAACAAGCTATCAGTTTCAAGGGCAAACACACAGGCTCACAACGCTCACTGCAGCTTTTGTGAGCTGGCATTAGTTTTGTTTGTACCTCGTGATGTAAACTACAGAAAAGTCACGTAGACTGCACATTCTTTCACAGAGGAGGGAAGTCAGGAGCTTCAGTTAACAAGTGCAGAGCAAAATGCCTACAGTACGCGTGAGTGAAAATTTGGGAAACCTTGAATATCCAAAAGCAGAACCTGAAGACCTCATGTAAGCAATTTAAGATTTCATCACATGTCACATATGGCCATTGTCTCATCATAACATAAAATGGAAACATGTCTCCATCTAGACTAGCAGAAGGAATTGCACAGCAACTGGAAATCATGTGACAAAGATATTCCATATTGAACACTGTTACAGTACTACTGTAGCAACGAATAGCTGCAAATGAGAGTTAGGTTAAGGAAATGACCAATTTGACCAGGCATTTAGCAGGGTTTGGGGTACCATGCAAAATGTTGGGCACCCCTGGTCAAAATGTCTGTTAATAGTTTAATGAGTAGAAAATGAACTTTCTAAAAGGCATGAAGTTAAAGATGAACATTACTTTCAACATTTTAAGCAAGATTAGTGTAGTATAATTAGTGCATTATAATAAGTATATTACTATTATTATTATTATTATTATTATTATTATCTTTATTATCATTATTATCTTAACCCCTCAACACAGCAAGGCTTGTTACAGGGTAAGGTGTATTACTCAGTAACTACAGAGACTTCTGTACAAACTGGTGAGGGTATTCCTTGGCAACACTTCCAGGCCCGCTGACGGAAAGGCCAGGTGATCCAAATGTCAAAGCTTAATAAATATTCAGATTTCTCAAACCTTCTCTTGTCCGCAGTCAGCAGCCAGCAGCCAGCAGCCACAGGCTCCTCAAAGCAGCTGCCTAACACTTTGATAGGTGGCTGTTTTTGCAATGTAAGAAATAACGCTTAACAGGAACCGTGAAAGTCAGGTCTGGAAAACCATGAAAACTGTCCTGAGAGAACTGCTTTTAGGCTTTCTAGAAAGGCTTTCAACAAAATCCTCATTTGAGGGTAAAACAAAAAAAGCTTCAGGAGTAGCAGATTTTGTAGTGGTGGTGCACTATTCTACTGTGCAGCGACATCTGCACACATCTGACCTTCATTAGTAAAAAAGCTTTCCTGTGTCATAACTACATATGTTAGCATCAGAGGTTTGCAAAGGAACACCTAAACAAGCATTTTGTAAACTAGTCTTGTGGAACCAGCATTGAAAAGAGCAAGAGTACAGAGGAAAAATGGGTGCAGTATTTAATGTAAAGAACACCTCTCCAACTGTTAAGCATGGGTGTGGATCGTTCATGCTTTGGGCTTTGTGTTGCAGCCAAAGAACGTTTCACTGGTAAAGAGAAGAATGGGTTCAGTTAAATACCCGCAAATTCTGGAAGTAAACAGCATGTCATCTGCACAACACAGCTGGATACTACAGCAGGATAATGATGGCACTCATAGTCCACCGATATTAACACCATCGCAAATCTGTGGATAGACCTAAAAAGAGCAGTGCATGCAAGACTGCTCAGGAATCTCACAGAACTAGAAGCCTTTCGCAAGGATGAATGGACAAAAATCTCTTCAACAAGAATTGAAAGCTTCTTAGCTGGCTTCAAAAAGCGTTTACAAGCTGTGATACTTGCCAAAAGGAGTGTTAATAAGTACTGACCATGCAGGGTGGCCAAATATTTGCTTCAGGCCCTTTTCCTTTTTAGGTGTTTTGAAATGGTAAAGCAATCTTAAAACATTCAACTTTGTGCCTCTTGGAAATCAAGTCATCTTTTACTGTTTTTGCGATTTGTAGTTTGACCAGGGGTGTCCAAACTTTTGCCACTGCAAGTGTCCTGTAAACAGAGGACTGCTTCTACACAGTATAAGACAGTAAGAGCACACTAACCTACATTTCGCCAATCTGTCTTGCTCTTGCATAACGCCCGTGTCTGCTCCCCTTTCACATACATCGCATTCGTTTTCTCTCTCGACCAGCAGGTAAGGTGACCAGCATGTCTCCTGCCCTGCACCGGCCCGCACATACCTCTCCTGACCTCACAAGTGGCCTCAGCTCTGCAGCTCTGCTCAAGTTTGGATCAAAGTGTTACGGCATGCGCATTCCCGAGAGGCAGAAAGTGAGCTGCTGGGATTTGTGGAGGGGAAGTGAACGTGACATGCCTCACTGACAGATTCACGACCGTTTAATTGCAGCTGGTATCATAATTTTGCCTCTTGGCTCAGTCTTTCAGAACCCTTGTTACTGATAATGACTGCACGAAGGGACTTCGAGTCTTTTTAAAGCTTCGGGACCTGTTGTACTCTACTCTGTGTGATTCTGCGGCGTGACCTTATCAGATTGCAAAGTAACTGTTATTCTAAAGGCATGCAACAGCCAGAACAGCATGACAGAGGAATAGGTGGGGTCTAGGAGGGCAAAGCCTGTTTGAGAGAGAAGGCCAGAAGTTGAGTCAACTGAGTCGAGGTAAGGGGATGTATGCTTCGCTGGGGCTTACTTGTGGTAACATGTGGAGGTAAAATAGCCATCAATAAAGGCCTGGATCAAATTTCGTCTATTTAAAGTGCTCACAGAGACAGACAGAGAGGTGTAGATTAGATCAGGGGGGCTACAGGAGGAGACACTTTCGTCTTTGCATGATGTCATGAACACCCCGGTCACGAGGAACCTCCTCACTCTAAGCTGACTCAACCAAACACACCCCTCTCTCTTTCTCTCTCTCTCTCTCCCTCACACACACACATTAGACTTGCTGAGTAGAGCTTTCTGCATACGTGCAGCTTCACACGGACCGAGCTTACCAAAGCCACCTTCCAGTCCAGCAACTGGAAAAAATGACAAGAACCCATATGCCTTGTGACAGGTCTTTAATGATGTGATTCCCCTCACTAAGTGAATTCCCCTTCAGTAAGTGCAAAAATAGTGGTCTGAGGGAGCCAAATAGACCAAAGGTCCCACTCTTGTTCAGAGACTTTTAAAAACATCCTTCAGATGCAAACCGTGTAAAACCTCGAGCTGAGTTAAGACTGTTAGATGTTAACAAAGGAAAAGCTTTTAGCTGAAATATGAGAACATACACTTCACGAAATATCAAACTTACAAGGCCTGTAAATGAACCTTTAATAGATCCAACAGTTCAGAGACGAACAGGCCAAAAACGGTACAAAAAGCGCCAATATAAACAGGCAAGAACAATGAAAAATAGGCAAGAACAAAAGAAGAGTGGGGGGAAACGAGGGCAAAGAACGAGGAGGGAAGTACAGTTGATGAAGGTGTTACGAGTATTAACAAGGATAAGAGTAATACAATAACTCAGTTGTGTTCCTGAAAAAAAAAAAGAAGAAAGGCTGCCATGCGGTAAGGAGGGGAGGGTTCAGGCAGAGGGGATAAAGGAGCTACAGTACCTGTAAGATTAAACAAGTACTGGGCTTTAGCTTCCAGCGTCTGCTGTAGATGAAAACTATAGCTGCAGTCCTGCTGAGAGAGTGCTGGAGAACATTTCTTCTTTTCTTGTCTGCTCGGGGGACTGGAGGTGTTCACAACCAGAATCTAAAAATGGACATTTTGGCATAGATGAATTTGGCATGAGCAGGCAAAGCCAGGATTTTCCACAAACAGTCTAGACTTAGAAACAACTGGATTAGTTGTTTAGTGACATTACAAGTGAAACCAGGTATTGTAAGGGAAATTGTGAGTCTACTGGCATTTAAAGGTGCAAAAGAACACATTTATTGAGTGTGTTAGGTAGTTTTTTGACATATAGCTAGCAAATATGTGACTTTCGTTGGGGTATTAGATGCTATTTACAACCCTGTTATTTTGCCTCAGAACAAAACACTGTGATTTTCCATTTAAAAAAAGCTCTGCTTTTTATGTCATGATAATGGGTTAATTGAAGCTGCATATACCAAACCATATTGTCCCATTTTACCAATTTGCTAGCTTTTTTTTCCTCCAATTTGGTGCTGCCAGCTACTACTAACACTAGAAATGCTCCCAGAACTCCTCCGATACATGTAAATCCAGCAGCGCCTTTTTTCAAACAGACGCCGATGTGGCATCGCTGAGCAGCCAACATACCCAGAGGAAAGCGCCGGGTCCCCAGCTCCAACGCACCAGCTAACAGAAGTGCCGGCCACTATCACTTTAAGAGTGATGAGGGGAGAAGCACCATCTACTTACCCAGAACGAGCACGGGCAATTGTGCTCTCTTGGACTGGCAAAGCGGCAGGGCTCGGGATTTGAACTCGTGACCCCCCCCGGGGCATAGTGCATTTCACCAGCTTTGACCAGGGCTTAGTAGGCTGGGTTTATGTAAACTTTAGCGCCGTACAAGTAATTAGTCACGAGTGTTATGTAACAGTTGTGGGATTTTGGAATTGGCCTGTTGTGGTAAGTTGTGTCCAGATTTTCTTTTAAAGGACGATACAACAGTGTTTGTGTACAGAAAAAAAGGAAGGACTAAAAAAATAAAAAATATAAATAATAAAAATTAATGGTCACCATGGTTACATGGTGGAAAGTTACAACTTCCAGTTCTGTTTTATCATCTCATGTAATAGTTGCTGGGATCGAGGGATGAGAGAAGTGATGAGAAAAGATGGGTGGCCATCCTAAATAGCAGGGCTAATTATGTGGGCAATAGCCTTTGGGACCATTTTATAGCTAAATATGAAATGGTCCCAAAAGAAAGTGTATTTTTTCTGATTGGTCACTATTTTATCCTTATTACCCTTACATATAAAACATGTAGATTATAGGACATTCAGATTCACTGGTGGTTTTGGATAGTAAATAAAATGGCTGTATTCAAGGCATAGACATTCCAGCCCTGGTTCCTGTTACCGCCACTGTAAAGACATCTGTAGAGTCTGTAAGTTTCTCTACAATTAACCATTTCACAACAAACCACTCTGAATGTCTTTGTTTACATCCCAGCCATTGGAGTGTGCCAATTTAGGACAATTGGTGGAATTGCAGCTTTCATAGTCAAGTGCGCTTAGGTGATTTTCCGTCTCATACATGCCTCATTACCACAAGTTTAAGCTGGTGTGTATAAAGGAATACTCCAGCACTTTTCAACCTAAACTCAATTTGCACAAAGGCCTATTTCGAGCAATACTATAGTATAGGGCAGAGGTCTTCAAATCTGGACCTTGAATCCAGTTTCCGTTCCTGGACTTTGTGATCTTTGGTAGGTGTGACACTACATGGCCAATCAGTTCCATCAGCTTTTCTCTTAATTTTCAGTGATTACTAAAACATCCTTTTTGCACATTTTTGCTTAATCCCAACTCAGCACAAATGGATAGAGCAAAAATATGGACTGAGGACTGGTTTTTAGAACCCCTGCCATAGAAGAAACATTGGTTCTCTAAGAACCTTGGTACCCCAAAAAATGGTGTTAGTGTTAGTATGAAGAACATTTCTAAAGGTTTGAACATCCCCACATTTAGTAAAGGTTAGAAAGCAGTCAAATGTTTTATAAGAATCCTATTTCTAAGTAGAAAATGAGCATTTATTTTCAGGAGTGTAAGGTTTTCTGGTGTCTACAACATTACTGGGAGAACTGTGTCTCACACATAATAAGTGTGCTTGGGGTAAATGGGTTTTCTGTAATATTGTAAGTACAGAGAAATGCTGTAGAACAATGACATTGTTATGCAGGGTAGTTCAATTTACTGTGGCACAGACACAGCAAATAGAGATAGAGTAGAAAGATGTTGGAGTATTTCTTAAAACCTTTTGTAAATCCTAAGCCTGGTCTAGTCTAGAATCCAGAGGGCATAACTTTAACATTACTCATACATGTGCAGAAGCATTTTCCATGTTAAACGTGTCACTGAGAACTTACAACTGAAAAAGGTGGATGTTTCTGGAGGCCTACAGCCCTGCAGAGTGTAGTGTAGCTGCAAGCTTACTTTTAGGGAGAGGGCAAATCCAGCAAATATCCAGCAATTAACACACCTACCAAACCCGACCTTACCTTAGGGTGTTCATAGTTTGGTTATCGAAAAATAAGAAACTGGGGACACACATTCGTCATGGTTTGGATGATGTATGCGTGGGCTTAAGGTAGACCTATGTTGACCATGGCAGTGTGTATGTGTGAGGGTAGGAGGGAGTTAAATAGATTTAAAAACATGCAATTATGTTATTTAACACTAATACATAAACTTATATTATATACATAAATTTATTATAATTTATATTACAACTCATGTGTTTTTTTATTTTCATACTAATGCAATATTTATATAAAATATATTATATATATATATATAAATAAAATAAAAGAGTCTGTTTATTTACATTTTAGGCTGTCAATCAGCTAAAGCAGTTTGGCCAATGGTTGCAGGTACATGTAGACCAATAGTGGCGGTGAGAAGGCGGGGCGTAAACATGCCTGTTTTAAGACGTAAAGTCGGCACACAGCAGGTGTGGCGACTGTAGAAGCAAACACTAACGTAAAAATCACAAAATTTACAAAATACTGGCAATTTTACACAATTTAAAAATCTAGAAATCCCTGCTGGATTTCAACTCCCAAAAAGTCACCTTAATTGACTGATAAGCTGTATCAGGTGCATTTAGGCAGGGAAATCATCTGTGACTATCTGTGACCCTCCATAACTACTGGACAGCCCTGATAATCTATAATTACATAATAAAAGTTGTAGTCTTGGTCCAACACAAAAGACTATTTGGCCTCAGAGCTAGGCAGACATTACCGCCATCTAGTGTTTTTACTTATTCAAAATTCAGCAAACAATTCAAGGTAAAAAGGACACTAATGAGATTTTTAAAAAATCGAAGAAATGTGCTTTGAATGATGTCTAAATCGGTATGTATTTATAATGTGATTTCTAGCACTGGAGTTTAATTTATGATTTGTCAGGTTTTGTAAACAAGGCTTTTACTGTGAAATAAATGCCGAGAATGGACCGGAAGTTTTCAAAGCGATAGACTCACCGTGAGGGAAGACCCTTCAAGAGACAGTTTAAATGGCTCTTTAACTTCGTAGATTTGACTTGTACGGCTTTATTTTCACAAAAACAACAATGGGATAACATGGTGGTCCTCATAAACCTTTTAAATCTGTGATATTATTCGTCAAGTGGGCTGTTTGTTGGATTTATTCAGCCATGGAGTCGGCCTTGAAAGGTGCTAACCTTACATATAGCTAATATCTACCTGTAGCTAGTTAGAGGCTGCGGTTCGGCTTCAGGACAGTAGTCAGGTACCAGTGCTAGGTACAGTGGGTTAATTAACTGGTATATCTAATTAGCTAGCTGCTCAAATGCTGTACAGGTGCGTGTCCAGATCCTCCGCCTATGAATGGGCTATACCACTGATTTATGTGTGGATCTGATACAGAGCTAGTGTCCAGTTACTACGGAGCCCCAGTAAGCATCAAGCTGGGAAAATAATAAAGTCGTTACCCTTCCTTCCTTTGATTTAATAAAATAATTCCCTCAGTTGAACTAAAGCGCTCAGTCTAAACTGAGGGAGAGATTTTTGTGGGGCTCTGTTTACTGCAGATGTGCAGGTGCTGTTAAAGAGACTGTAGTGTTGTGAATATGCAGATAGGAAAGTCATTTCTTAATTAAACATATGAACTTAATTAGCAGGTCTTTGCCATAGTGTTACATCAACCTACTCAATGTTTATTAATACTGTTTCTCTGATGATTTAGGCAAGGCCAAACGCAGGCACCTCAGCGCTTCAGAGTGCCATATTTTGAGCCAAAGCAGGACAGGCTGCCAGTCTATCACACAGCCTTTCATCGCCAGCTTTAACAACACTGACCCGAATCGTGGCCTACAACCAAGGACCCCCACTAAAAGAAGAAGAAGAAGAGGTACTTCACACTGATGGGTCTCAGTCCAGGTCCTGGGGGACCTCTGGTCTAAGCGGGTTATTTGAATCGGGTGTGTTGGGTGCAGGAAACTAGTGATTTAGGGTCATAGTTAGTTTCATACCAGACCTCATATTGACTGGACTGATAACAGTCTAGCACTAAACTGGAGGTATCCGGCTCTGGTCCATGAGGGTGGCATCTAGCTCCTCTCCTTCTCATGGACGAATGTGGGGAAAAATTGAGGGGTGGACAAGCAGTAACTGGAATAACAGGACAGCTGATTTGCTTCACTTGATGCTGATTACAAATGAGTCACGACATTGACCCTAATTCTCTTGGCAGGGAATCACATTTGCTACATGGGATCAGCCTGTTGACATTAATGTGGTCTTTATTCAGATTGAACCTCAAGAGCAAAGTACTAAGAATATATACACATCATTTCAAGCATAGCTGGATTCCTCCACACTGGAAATCCTCCCTGGGTTTTCCCAGGCTGAATGCACTTGGCTATTCCCTGCTCAAAGCAAGTTCATTGGGTGTATGAGAAAGCATCTCTTATGTCTTCTGGTAGTGAGACTGAGCAAGGCACCACAAAATCAGTGGCTGTTTATGGTTTTTGGAAGAAGCTGTGCTGTTAGAGCAGAGAAATCACAGAGAAGTCCAGCCTTCCCTGGCCTCATTGTCACTAGACCGTTGTTTCTCAAGCCTGCTTCTATAGTAACCATCTTTACTGCACACCGTAGCCTGATCGGACTCTCGAGTACCCTGGCAGTCTTTTTGTCCCCATCATCAGAAGATTGTAGTTCAGTCCTCAATGATGCTATAGCCGCCTGTGACCAGGAGAGAGTATAATTGACCTTACTTTCTAAGGATGTGTGGGATAGCTTGTCCAAAGCCCTTGCTAGTCTTTACCCTCCTGGCAGGGGCAGCCCTGTGTAATGGGGAGTCCAAGCTAGTGAGTGGGGAATAGAAATTGCTAAATGGGGGGGAAAGCCAAAAAGTATATTAAGACTATTATATTGATGACCCCTGCGTTGGTGCCATTACAAGTGTAATGCTACAGAAAACAACACAAGATGTGAGTCAGTAATGTCATATAACTGTTAACTTGTCTAAATGTATCTCGTAATTTAACCAGTATCAGCCTGGACCATGCTTTGATTGACAATTTTTGTGCTGTTTACATGATCTCAGCTATTTTTAGACTATAGGTCACACTCCTATTAAGCCCATGTAAACATAATTACTCTTCACATTGTCTGTGTTTCCATGTTCAAAACTGTGGCTGATTTAAATGTTTTAAAATAATCATTAAAATATGTTGGTTTTGTTTTGCAGCGACAGATGGTGATGGACAGCAGAGAGAAATTACCAGATTCTTCGCCTCAACAGGAATCCTCAGTAGCAGTCCCCAAAAAGGCAAAAATCATACGGTCAAGGCAGAGGATGAACAGATTAAAGACATGATACCCAAACAGGAGGATGAGGAAATGACAATAGACTACTTGGAAGGCATTACTGAGGACATGTTTGCGGATGATGAGGAGTTTGAGATGGGTTCAAGTCCTATAAAGAAAGAAGAAGAGGAGGAGGAGGAGGAGAGGATGGCAGCAGGGTGTAGCAGTTGCAGGTCTCCTTCAGTTCTCTCTGCTTTTAGGTCTGGACATTCTTATGTTGCTGTGAAGAAGGAGGAAGAAGAGGATGAAGAGTATCCAGTGGAAAGCCTCCCTGATGCCCACTACGGTCTGCTGGGATTAAATAGGGGGCTAGTCGTGCCCCAGGGTCACATTCAGGACCTGCCGGAAGAGATATTGAGTGTCATTTTTGCTCACCTGCCAGCAGAAGATCTCTACTGTCACGTCAGTCTGGTGTGCCAGCGCTGGAGAGACCTTGTCACAGATCCTAAGGTGTGGTTATTGTACCTCAGTGCTCTAATTCTAAAACTGCATAAGCACTAACTTTCTTGTTTAAGCAAAAAAAAATATATATACATATTGTCCCTAATTTAGGATGACCCCCCACCCCACATAACATTTGGCCTGTTTTCTGATCTAGTTTGTGCCGTGGAAAAAGCTATACTACAGGTATGAGAAGCAGGAGGAAGAGGCAGTGAAAGAGGTGAAGGCCCTCCTTGAGGACAATCACATAACCAAAGCTGATGATGTGTGTTTGGTGAACATGGTGAGGTAAGACTCAAGATGCCCCTCAGAGATGCCTCTTTAAAGCTCAGCAACTGCACCGTAAAAGTTACCCTTTCATGCTTGTAGCAAGTGACGTAGTTTAGGCTTGCTTTTCATGAGGACTTATGATTAAATGCTCAGAGTGTGGTTTTAAGGATTTGGAGTGTTTAGCAGTTAAGAGCTTAAGAGTCATACAGTCCTTTAGTTTGATATAGAGCTGTCACATCTTAAAGAACCACATGAATGATTAAAGGGCCTCCTGTCATGGAAAACTGAATTCCTGGCTTTGTTGAAATAAAGAAGTTTGAAGTAACATGTAAACACTACAATCACTCCATAGTCTGAAACACTCCATAGTCTATGGAAACTGCAAAATCAGCCTGTTTTTAATTCAGCGTTTCTGTGATGTCATGCAAACCGACTCTGCTGACACTACAGTCCAAGGATCACAAGTTTGAATCTCGGGTCATGCCGCTTCGCCATCAGCAGCTGTAGCCAGAGAGAGCACAATTAACCATGCGTACTCTGTGTGGGTAGATGGAGCACTCTTCCCTCATCACTTCCATTGTGATGCTAGCCGGCACAGGCATCTGTTGGCTGATTTATCAGAGCTGGGGATGTGTCGCTTTCCTCCGAGCGTGTTGACTGCCTATTGGTGATGATTTGGTCAAAGTTCGAACAGTGACAGTAATTGACTTTACATGTATCGGAGGAACCATGTGCTTGTCCTCACTGTCCTATTGTCGGGAGTATTTAAAGTGATGGGTAGAGTCCTAGTTAGTGGACTAGTAGTCCTAGTTAGTCAATTCAGGACAACCAATCAGAACAGGGCTAATTTATCTAATATAACAGAAACAGTCGGCCTAAATCTAAGAGATACAATTAGAGGTTGGAAAAAAGTTATGTCAGAATTAATTATGAGCTTTTTTGTTCATAACACAAAATTGCATAATCATGTCGGATATAGATCCTTAATTGTTTTGTTTTTTTTTGTACCTGGTTTCAGGGTTCTTTACATTCCTCAAAATATGACTAACCCACAGATGGCTATGCTTTAATTGCAGGTACATGTCTCAGTTTAAACATAGCAGACGGGTGAACGTGAAGGACATTTTGATGTGCGTGAAAGGCCATCGGCTCTACGTCCAGGCAGAGGCCTGTATGAAGCATAGGCTACCTGACATAGAGACTGTTGATGGGGTATGTAGCAGCAAAAGTGCTAGAAAAAAAGATTCCTTATATATTAATGGAGTATGTATTTATATATTTTGCCATATTTAATCTGTGGTATAGGAGCAAAGTTTGCAGCTATGATGATGATGATGATGATTATTTGCTCAAAACAAACGTTTAACAAATATTTCTTGCGCTGTAGGAACCAAATCCATGGTCTGTCATGGCCCTGATGCTGATCCTGGCAGATGGGGTAAAAGATGTCTTGGACCTGGTGGTTCTCTTGCGTACGTCTGGATGTTTGCTGACCCCATGTGGGGTCTCTGAGTACCTGTGGGCAGTGGCCACCCTGCTGCTTGCCATGAGAAATGCCAACATAACCATCAGTAACAGGTAAGGTCCTCCATAGCCAAGAAAGAGCAACACCTGAGCAACTGTGGGGAAAGAGTTGATGCTCAAAGATGCTTAAACCAAGACAGAGTGCACACCTTAGGCAGCTAAGAGGGTGTGACAGAGGGTTGTGTTAGGTCATCATGTAATGGCCAGTCTGTGACCAAATATATTGTGCATTGTGTGGGATGTTAAAAAAAAAATCAAGTAAATATGAACTGGAATTGTGTAAATATGCATTGATTTACCTACCTCAATGACTCACCTTAAGTCCAGCTGTTTCATCTTTTTCTAAGGTGGCACTACAATATTTACTATGTGCTGCACCTGATGGAGAATGCACCACCGCCTCAGAGTCCTGGGGACGGCAGGTAAGTGGCCTTACAAATTCAGAAAATGTTCCATTTACACCACTGGGCCTGAAGTACCTAACTTGCAATATAGGCTTATGCGCACCAATTAGCATTATGCCAACCGTGAAAGTGTGAAGTGTTAGCTTTACTTAATTGCGTTCTGTCTCCATATTCAGTGAAAAGCAGATTCAAGTCACTCATGAACAGCAGCAAATTCTCAACCATGATATCCAGAGAGACCACGTTGTCAAAATCATGGCCTTTGCCGGTAAGAACAGTGGTGTTCATGCTATTTTTGTTCGTCAGGCAGACCAGTAATCAAGCTTAAACAGCTAGCACACACACACACAAAATGAGCAGAGGAACCAGTGATTTACTAGTGTTACCATTTTAAAACCTTGCCACAAAAGGTCCCTGCTTTAAATGTTTACGGTTATGGTTCAAACAAATGTGACCGTATGCACAGGCACAGACATTACTGACATGGTAGCTGTTCAATGACAGTATTTTTTTGAGAGCCAGTTCATCCTAGCATAAGTTGTCTATACATAACATTGTAATTTGTCCCAGGCACTGGAAAGACCACCACACTTGTCAAGTACGCCCAACAAAGGCCAACCCTGCGCTTTCTTTATGTGTCCTTCAACAAATCGGTAGCAACGCAGGCCAACCGCAGCTTCCCTAGCAATGTAGAATGCAGCACCATTCACTCTATGGCCTTCAAAGCTATTGGTCACAGGTCAGTAGCTAAATATCTCCCTACATAGTATATAGTATACAGTTCACTCACTCTGACAAGTGATTAAGTTTTTTACCTGCTCTGGTGATCCACTGGTTATCGTAGTGTGTGTTCTTATCCTTAGGTACAGGAGGCTGAACAAGCTGTGTAACAATGTGCAGCCGTTTACAGTGGCCTGGAAGCTGCCTGAGGGCCGTGGAGGTTACGTCAATGCCAAGGTGGTGACGCAGACCATCAACAACTTCTGTGCCTCCACCGATGAGCACATAGGCACCCAGCATGTCCCATGTGTGTACAAAAACACCCACGGGCGTGAGGAACGCCCAGATGAAAGCAAAAAGAAGGTAACGCAAAGACCTTCACGTTTAGACACAACTTGGGGCAGTAGCTTATGTGTTTATTAAGGTTTTACAACTCCTCCAAACCACTGAAAATGCTGCAATTGTTCTTCACACATACTTTTTGTAAATCTAGGAGGCAACTGGGTTGAGGTGGGTGTGTTGATGTGGTGGAAAGTACAGTTCAGCTTTTGTAACCTGATGTTGTGATGTCTGGCTCTCTCCAGCTGTTTGTAGGTGATGCACAGGACATCTGGAGGAAAATGATCGAACTGGAGCCCACCAAGGAAATGGCATATCACATGACCCATGATGGTTGGCTTAGTGCAGTTCATTAAATCCTTTTATATTTATTTATTTATTTATTTTGTATAAAAAGGTACAAAAAGGAAAACACAGTTGTATGGGGAAGTTTGAACACCCCTGCATACGACAGTGCGTAATCTGTTTATTGAAAAATCTGAATTAATATTCACATTCAATTCTCAACCCATAGCTCCGTAGACATGTGATGATTGCTGCCTTGTGTAATGGGAGTCTGTGTCTGCAGGTTATCTCAAACTGTGGCAGATGCATAAGCCTGTGATGGACGGCTATGATGTCATCTTCATTGATGAGGCTCAAGATTGCACTCCAGGTAGAGCATCCCCAACTTCACTCTGCTCCTTCTGTTCTTATAGATCGTGTTATCCCTATGTCTGTGAGTGTAATTTGCTGAGTGTGTGTGTATGTGTATGTGTGTGTGTGTGTGTGTGTGTGTTTGTCACTTTTCAGTCATCATGGACATCATGCTTTCCCAAAACTGTGGAAAGATCCTGGTTGGGGATCCCCATCAGCAGATATACACTTTCAGAGGAGCTGTCAATGCATTAGTTGCTGTTCCACACACACACATCTACTATCTAACCCAGGTAAACGAGCACAGTGCATTAGTAGTTAGGCCCAAAATTAAATAAAAATAAATATTAAATGTTTTTGGCTAATGTAGAGTTTCAGGTTTGGCTCTGAGATTGCTTACATTGGCGCCACAGTACTAGAGGTTTGCAAAAAAGTGAAGAAGATCTTGGTTGGTGGACGCCAGGATGGTAAGTATCATGTTAACAGGTTTTGAAGTGTGTATATTGGTGGATACGAATGGCTAATTGTTTGTATATAAATTTATGGTTGTGTGTGTTCATGTGTGCTTCTTTAGGGAGTGTGAGAGGAGAGGACGGAGAGACATTGGAGTCTATTAAACAGGCTGCAAAGCAGGTCCCAGGGAAGGTGGCCATTTTGTGCCGGTGTAATGTGACCGTCTTTTGTGAAGCAGTGCGTCTAACTGATGCCAACTCCAGCTGCAAGATCCACATTGTCGGAGTGAGTTTGTTGAACACTAGCTGTAAAAACTGTCTTGTCGGATGTGTATGCGATTGGATCAACAATACCAAAATCATGATGTGAACTGTTCTATAGATTCATTCACTGTATTTCAGGGAGTTGACAGTTTTGGGCTGAAGAAAATCCTGGATATCTGGGTTCTGATGCAGACAGAAGATAAACGCAGGAGGGGTTAGTTATTATTAATTCTTTTCTCTTTTTTCCCCCCAGGTTAATAGTTTGTGAGACAAAGGATTGTGAATCACCATACATTAATGCATGTTGTGCCAAACATGAGTCTTATACCATAATTACCATGTTCCATTTCTATGTGGCAGTTTTAAAATGTTTCAATTTGGACTTCATTCGCAGAAAACCTGAGGATTATGGATGCGTTCATACGGTCATTCTGCAAAGATAAGCTGGGGGGTTATGTAGGCCTGAAGAGGTACGCCTCACACACGGAAGACCGTGAGCTGGAGGCCAAGCTCTCTGTGGTGGAGAAATACAACGCACGCATTCCTGAGCTGGTGGAGCGCATCTACAACTGTGCCCAAAAAAGCCCACACTATGCAGGTCAGCTCCTGAGAACGAAATCCATATTTCAACGACTAAGTAAAAAGGGCCAAGTAAATGGAGTGAGCATCTGATATCTGCTCCATTCCGTGGCTTTAGTCTCAGCTCCACTTTTGCAAAGGCCTTGCATACTAAATGGCATAGCAACAAGGCCTGGTTCATGTAGCACTCCAGCTTCCTTTAACAAGGAGAGAGGCGGGCTAAGACGCTGCGACTATGTCCCAAGGATTGCAGGTTCTAATCCTGGGTCATGCTTCCTGACATTAGCTCGAGAGAGTTGGCCTTATTCTCTCTGTGTGGGTTCTCTCTCTCTCCCTCTCCCTTTCCCTCTGTTACCCACCCACCCTCCCTCTCCTCCCACATCACTTCAGTGTTATGCTGTCCAGCACGGGCGTCTGCTAGCCGATGCATTACAGCTGGGTACTCGGCCCATGAGCACGTTGGTTGCCTGGTGGCGCCCGGGGGCATGTCGGGAACATTACAAGTAGTGTGCTCGTCAGGGGTGCTGCCAGGGGTTATGGGTCCCATGCAAGGATATTACACTGGGCCCCACAACTCAAACAATTCTGGCAAAATACTGAATTAACATTTTTAAGGCCCCTGTTAGTATCAGGCCCTTTAAATCGGTTTGTTTTGCTCTTCAGTATCAACACCACCATATTCTCTTAAAATGGTTCATCTAGTGAGGCTTGAAATTGGTACATTTACATTTTAGCTCTGTTTTGCTAATGGGGGACTTCCACAACAGACGACACAACAGTGAGGTTCATGGTTTGTCACTTCTATGTACCTTAAAAAAAAAAATGGGTGGATGGGTATTGTTTCTAAATGCACTCACATGTTACAACAGGTTACTACCTCAACCCAGTTTGTAAAACTGAGAAACACAAACACAACTCACTATCTTCTCTCCCTCTGTGACTGGCCTTCTAGATTATATCCTGGGCACGGTGCATAAGGCCAAGGGCATGGAATTTGACACGGTGGTCGTGGCGGACGACTTCATAAAAGTGCCCTGTTCCCGGCACAACCTGCAGAGAATGAATATAAGCCCTGGTTAGTAGTGTTTTTGTTTGTGCTTTAGGTATATGGTTTGCATTATAGAGCACTGCTGGTTGTTTTAAGGCTGAATTAGGCTTCTGTGTCTGTGACTCTATGTGCAGATGTTTGTAGAGGAATTTGCCAACATACTTGCACGTACTGTGAGCCTCTGCACAAGGGGGCAGTATGCAAACCCGGTTGAATATTGTTTGGGTCCAGCATGTCGCTGCTGACTGTCATTTAGGGGCGTTTCTATTGGTCAGTTCATTTTAAAGTAGTAATGCCAAGTATAATGAGCAACTGCCAGATCCAATTTATGTGAAAATATGAAAAATATCCTCTATGATCTACATTTACCCATGAATCCCTTTTTTGTGGTCTGACACAAAAATATACATTTTGTACAAGTCAGCCTTTTTAAAGTCCCCTTTGTTAGTCATCATTTTTGTTTTTTGATATTGATGCACATCGGATAAATCCAGATGCACTGGCACTATAAATCTGGACTTTCCGTAACTGTCAAAGACAGATGTAGGCATTGGCTGACTGTAGCATATTTGTACCTTAGCAGTGCTTCTGTGTCCAAACATTTGTTCCAATTCATAGCCTATAGTTTGTTTTATTTCTGCTATTAAATGTGAAGGAACGTGCATTCTGACTTGGCCTGTCTTTAGGTATTAGGAGTGCTGATGGCGATGAATGGAACCTGCTGTACGTGGCCGTGACTCGAGCCAAGAGAGTGCTGTACATCACCAAGAGTATTTGCAATATTCTCACGCTTGCAGGAGTGAGTACCCTTTTTCCTTCCGAGTCAGTCTGACTCGATCAAGCCATTCTGGAAGTCCTCTGAGCCTCTCTCTCTCTCTCTCTCTCTCGTTGTAGGAATACTGCTTGAGGTCTGAGTTGAGCAGCACTATTTTGAATAAGAACGAGTTTGTCCGATGCAGTACCAGAGAGTGCCTCAACCACATAACCAAGGAGTTGCCCCTCAGCATATGCAAGATCCCTGTGAGACATGTAAGTTTCTGCTATGCTGTTTAAAAGGGCTCAGGTGTGGCCACGTGTGTGTTTATGCTGCTTTCCTGCAGACGAGTTAACACAATTACATGTGTTTCAGATGGACAGCATGGAGGAGGGAGGTGTTCTCTGTGCCACTTGTGTGGAGCAGCGTGTAGGTCCTGTGGCATTTCTGCTTTCCCAGCCTGAGAAGGTCAGGAATATGTATTATGCCGAGGAACGGCTTGAACTGCCCATCAACATCTCAATGCTACTGGCTCTGCTCTAAAAGCACTAATAAACACATTCTTAGCTATGTTGTTTTTAAATACAGTGTTTTGTGTGTACTTATATGTACATGTAATTGTACATTTGATTTGGACCTTAATTGGGTTATAATCTTGAACATTGTACTGGAGCAGGGGTCACTGAGCTTATCCATAAAGAGCTGGTGTGGCTGCAGGTTTTCTTTCCAGTCAAGCAGGAGCACACCCTTAACCAATTGCTTAAAGACTGAGATTTTATGATTAAAAAAGCAGAATCAGGTGGGTTTTTTTTTTAATGAAACCCTGCAGCCACTCCAGCCCTTTGTGGATAATATTGGTTTCCCCTGGACTCAAGGTGCTAATTTTTTCAGAGGCAGATAGGTTTATCCACCATATCTGTTTGTTTACGGTATTTATCCATCATATAATTTCTCTTATAAGCAAGAGAAATATAAGCTTATAAACCCTTACCCCTTACAGGGGGAAGTAATGTCACTGTTTTAGTTGGTAAGCCTCATGGCAGCAAGCAGCTACATCAGAGGGCACCTCCTTACAGCAGAGTCTGCAGTGTTACTTTGGTATACCTACATTTCTCAATATGATTTTGAGAAATTAGACTTGTTTGTAATGTGTGAGTTCAGCCTGCTACCTTAAAGGAAAGGGTTATTTGGAACCAGATCATGGTCTTGTGTAATTCTGTAAATTTTTTTTAACCTGTAAACAATTCCTTAAAGTATGTTTATACTAAATATAGGATGTTGTTGATGTCTGTGATCCTGTAAAAATACATATCTATAAAAACATTTTGCTGTGCCACTGTAGATGAAAATTAATAGCATTATTACGCAGCCAGGTTTCTGTAACTACCACATTAATGGCAGTTCGTGCAGTAGGTTGTTACTGTTATCATTGTGTTATGCCATTCTCCAATACAGGCAGCCTTATCTCCATCAGTATGAAGTTACACGCAAATGCTCAGGGAACATTATAGTCCAGTGGGCCTTTCAGCTCTATATTGCCTGTCAGTATAAATGCAGGCCTAACTTTTGCACGAAATACTTTGCACAGTGTAGATACGGCTTTGTGCGTGTCTGGTTTTTGTTTTTATTTTTTATTTATGTGGTTTTGAAAATATGTGAATACATGGATGAGGATGAGCTTCTAAATATACAAAATGAGTAAAGATTTTTTACTCAAAGAGAAGTGTGTGTTTGTCTTGTGAATTACAAAAAAAAAGGATAAATTTGTAGTCATTTTTCCCTTTTTCTCCCAATTTGGTTCTGCCAGTTAACTCACTGGTACAGAACTCCCTGTAACACTAGTAACTTAACCGACACTAGAACTTAAAACGTGTCTTCTGAAACATGCTGGGTCCCCAGCACCACTGCACCAGCTAACAGAGGTCTGTGCTGCTTAATACATCACTTAAGAGTGATGAGACAAGAAAGCACCATCTACCTACCCGGAGAAAACACGGGCAGTTGTGCTCTGGTAACACCCCAGAAAAAGTTATTTGATAGAAAATTAAAATAAACCAGTCCTGGACAAAAATTTGTTTAAACAGATAACCCCAAAGATTCAATTGAGTATGAAAAATAAAAGTAAGGGTTCCTGATCTGAAGCACAGCACATCATCTGTCAAACATGGTGGAGACAGTGTTCTGGCATGAGGATGGATGGCTGTCGATGGTACTGGTTCACTGGTGTTAATTAATGATGTGACTGCTGACAGAAGTGTATAGAGCAGTACTTTTTATAGAGCCCAGATTCAGTCAACTGCTGCAAAACTGTTAGGGTGGTACTTAACAGTAGGCTACAGATGGAGAATATCTCAAGTGCTAATTAAGGCAAAGAAATGATGTACATAAATGGCAAAGTCAGTCACCTGACCTGAACCCAACTGAGGTGACTCTTATCGATCATTTATAAATAGTTCTGATCAGAGGAGGAGAGTCTGTGAGTCTTGGTTCCTCCTAATATTTCTTCCTCCAGCTCCAAGGGAGTTTTTCCTTGCCACCGTCGCCTTTGGTTTGCTCACCGGGGGTCTTAGGTTTTCAAGTCTTCTTATGTTGCTGATTAAAAAAAAAAAACGCTATACAAATACATTTGATTTGACTTACCTTTCACGTACTGTAGACAAAAGTGATAGCTGAAAACTGAAAGGCCCACAAACAAACAACTGTGAGAAGCTGCAGTAAAGGCCTGGCAAAACCTCTCAGGGAAGGAGGTCCCAGACTTCAGGCAGCCATCGACTTCAAAGGGTTTACATACAAGTATTAGAAATAACCAGTTTCACTATTTACTGTAGAACCTGTGAAAACGGAGGGATTGTAGAAATGACTGAAATGCAAAATATTTGTTAAACCTCTAAAAATTCAACACTTTAATCACATCTTGAATCCACTGTGTTCAAAAACAATCACTGTCCAAATACTTATGGACCCAGCTGTACTGACCATGAGTCTGGGTAAACGAGAGACCACCCAGGATAAGATATCTTCTCTTGTTGTCTCTTCCTGGTCAAATCTGATGTAAACACATCTATCCAACCTGGTGGGAACTTTCCTCTGGAGGACTGCAGTACCCTGAAACGGATCTGTCCCCTATCTGTGTTTACACGCTGAGTAAATGGATTTGGGGACGGTGGGCTTTCTCCTGTGTGCAGTTAAAACAAAACGTGTCATAAAAATGAAGATTAGTAGAGTGGGCTACTCGCCCCAGTTGAGCAGGATGGACGGAGCACATATGGCCAGGGAGAATGAGCAAGAGAGCGGGGCTGGGAGAAGGTGGGGTGGGGTTGGGGGGCACCCGCAGCTGGACTCTGAGAGCTTTACTGAGAGCTATTAACGAAGCTGAGTAGCTGCTGCTGCCGCTGCTGCTCGCCTAAATGCCTTTATATGAACTACAATTACATCCGAGAGTCCTGAAACTGCTCTCCTGCCGAGTCTGCTAACTGGACTAAAGCGGATTGACTGAGTGGAAATATGCTGGAGGTAAGACCACCCTTTTCTCTCAGGCTCGGGTACTTTACTTTACCCACTGACTCACCGTGAGGCGATAGCTGCCTTGTTCGACCCGGTTTCCTGTGCTTTCGTAGAAAGTCGAACAAGGGCATGGAGGCTTCATCAGGTCTGCTTACTTTGGGGAGGTTTACATAAAGGGGACGTTTATCCCAACACACTGGAAAACCTCCAAAGGAACAGCAAGACGACATCAGCCCACTGTCATCCTGTGTGAAACAGAGGTACACTGAACTCTGGTTGCATTAAAGACCCCATAGCCTGCGTTTTCTTTTTTTCCTGAGGCCAATATATGATCTCAGGGCCATTCCCGACCTCTCTTTGTGTTAAAAAAACGAAGCAGACTGTTTTTACTCTTAGTGTGTCCTTAAAACTAGTATATGCATATGAGCTCTGTTCTGATTGGCTGGCGGGCTGAAACACTCTTTGTAACGTCAGAGGGAATAGGCGGAGCTAAACTGCTGTTTTCCGAATGATGGAGAACAGTATAAGGAAATCACTGCTGTCCAATGAAAACCTTGGATCCCCATGTTTGCCCGTTTTGGACCAATAGAAATGCGACATGAGATACATGTTTTTCATTGGACAGCGACGAAATATGGACTGTATGGACTGGGAGTGGCTAGGAGTGCATTTTTATGATATTGTTTACATATCATTATAAAGCACAAATAAATAAATTCATTTTTTAATTCATTAAATTGTGCAACTCAAAGGGAAATGACTGTTGAATTATATGGTGGTCAGCTTACATTTATTTTAATGTAGAAATTAAAATTAATCACTGTGTAGCAAAGCTTACAAATTACATTTGTAACACTTTAAAATATTACTTTCTTTGACATGTAGTTTAGACCTTAATGTAATGTAAAAAAAAAAATACATACATTTTAAAAATCATAAATTGTGTTTAGGTTTTCTTTAGATAATGGTGATGTATGAATTATTGAAAGCTATAGTAAATAATTTTTAAGGGAAAATGTAAAGTTGGACGTTGGAAAAAGGGCAAAAGCCCCCGTCAACACACTGAGAAGCTCTGTCAGGTCGTGAAAATGTTTTTCGGCCGCCAAAAAAAACAAAGCAAAGCAAACTGCATATTTTCTGATTTGTGTAGCTGGAAACATAAAAAGGCTAGAAAGGCAGGGGCAGCAGATTACAGCTGAGACATAAAGAAATAAATACATTGATGAATGTATATAATATTGTCTTAGTAAGTCAAGTCTGGCAACTAAAATCATAAATCAAGTCTGTTTTAAAAAAGAGAATAACTTTATTTACATGGAAACCAGCGAATGAGTGAGCAGGGGAGAGGAAAAGATGTGAACTCAAGGTGAAGTAAATGCTCACTAGCCAGTGCAAACAGGAACAAATGAGAATACACTAGAAGTCTAAGAATTTGTGTAGCAGAGAGGAGTAATGTAAAGGGTGGGGGTGGGAGGTGGTTGCTCCTTGTTGTATTTTGACCAAAGCATATCACAGACACTTCATTAAGACCTCAGGGGTGTAACAGATGATCTTTAATGTATGTTAATTAATGGTGTGCACATATTTTTATGCAATTTCCAGGGTTGCATTTTATTTATTATTAAAAAATGAACAGATTATTTATGGATAATAAAGAGCTTCATTAAAAGTAAGAGCCCCCGTCAACACACTGCTCTAAATTATGATTTATTTAGATTTGTCTTATAAAGTTACAACGTTGTTCAGTAGAGTTTCACTGTCTAGCTGCTCTTAGCTTATTCTAGTACGTAAGTAGAGATTCTAAGCTAAAAACTAAAAACTTGCTGATGCTCTAAAACATATTGGTCAGTTTGCGATGCTGCTGTTCTTTCAAAGTAGATATCAGACATCCACACGACTCTTAAATGGTATTGTTTTATTATACAGACTTGTGGATTGTTTATGGATTGTTTATTGTTGATTGCATGATCCTGAACATAATTTATGTCTGAAAGGTTTGATGTGGTATGGTTCATTGTAGAGAAATGTATCATGTCATATCATGTGGTAGTGATGATAGGAACATGGGTCATAATGTCTACAGCTCAAATATAGCCATTTTATTTACTATCCAAAGCCACCAGTGGACTACACACACCTTCTGTGTTTTATATGTAATATTGATGAGGGTAAAATAAGAGGAAATCTGCCAAAAAGATTTTCTTCATGGTCTTTTTTGCTTCACAACACTTGCCACCATGAACAGAAACAGCAACAGCTCTATCATCTGTCGTTAAACACAGTCTTAGGCATTAGGCAGAGTATTGTAACCACTGATGTAGCTTTTACATCACCATTACATCTGGTTCTATTTACCACCACTGTGAAACATTCTAACTTGGTAAGTTTCTTCAGAACAGAGCATTTCACACCAAAACCCTATGATTGACTTTGTTCACATCTGAAAGCTTCAATTATGCAGATATTTAGGACAACTGGATTTCCCCTTTACCCCCTTAATGCAGCAAGGCTTATTACACACTAAGGTGTGTTTTCCAGTAGCTGCAGGGACTTCTGTGCAATCTGGTGGGGCTATTCTCTGGTAATAGATGCTTGTAATAACACTTTTGTCCTGAGGGCAGGCCATAGGCTGTTTACAGGGTTAAGGTAAGCTCATTACATGAGCTGAGCTCAAACTCTTTACAAAAACCTGCTGCTCCAAAAAGAAATGTGCAGGCATGAGCAGCTGTGCTTCATGGGTAAGACATGGGTTGGTCTGACTATTTTTCAGAAAGAGTCACTGGACAGTACTGTTCTCCAGTTCATATGTGTACTACATTCATCCTAAAGCATGGGCTAATGTAAAAGTTTGACTCGTGCTGACCAAGGTCTGGAAATGTGGTTATTTTTTTGTGTGAGATTCTTGTGAAAACTGTTTGACCATGGCACAATCATCAGCACACAGTTCTGCAAAGACAATCGTGGATTCAAGCCATGTTGGTGGACATTTTTAGGACCTATTTGGGAATTACAGCAGAAGAAACCCAACAGCCATGAATGCTGTTTCAAGAACAATTAAAGTTTATAGTGCCCAAACCTGCTTTAATGAATGCGTTTCCAACTTTGCTTTGCTGGCTGTTAGGTCAGCTCCTATACTTGCTAGACTGAATCACAACTTTTCGTTTTCTTGCTCAGCAAGCAGTAGGCCGTGCCAAATGAATACGCCTTCACACTGCTTTTGTTTGGTGCAGTCGGCCTCTCTGTCCTTAAAAAGGCCAGAAAGAGAGTCATATGTTTATTTCCCGCTGAGACGCCACGGCGGAGATGAGGCGCTTCTCCAGAGAGGGAAAAAGAGAGGGAGAGATTTGAACTGGAATGGATATTTGCAAGCCAGAGATAGAGGCGCAGTGAAGAATGCCAACGGGAAGGAAGGGCTGTAAGACTCCTCCAAAGCAGTTCCACATGTGTGCAGGGACACGAGGGACTCTGAGACTGCTAAAGGTGCACAATGGGCATGATACATCATGATGCGGCTGAGTCAGGCTGATGATGGATTGGTAGTAGTTTAGATACATGGCAGTTAATAAAGTCAACCACCAGTTATCAAGGTGAAGCACCTAATTATGATCAGACGGGGCCCGTTCGTAGAAAGTGGGCATGACTGCTTGATTACAGTGGAATAATGATTGAATTGACTTGAATGACTGATATTGTTGCTCTCTCCTTACAGATGTATGAGACTGAACCATGGCCCTATTGAAGAAAAGTAAGTAGTGTTTGATGGACTCGTCTTGTTTTGCTGAGTGTGTGCTCATTCTTCTTGTGTGTGCTGTGTGTCCCCTGTGTAATAACCCAAGGGTCTTTGAGGCATTTTGTCTCTCTGGAATGGTAACATTCTTTTTCTTTTGTTTGTGCACATACATTGGGATATCTGGGGAATCTACCACCCCAGAAACCGTGAAAAAGCTGTCTCTTTGAAATTTTACCAACATCTGAGAAGCTCTGTCAGGTCGTGAAAATGTTTTTCGGCCGCCAAAAAAAACAAAGCAAAGCAAACTGCATATTTTCTGATTTGTGTAGCTGGAAACATAAAAAGGCTAGAAAGGCAGGGGCAGCAGATTACAGCTGAGAGATAAAGAAATAAATACATTGATGAATGTATATAATATTGTCTTAGTAAGTCAAGTCTGGCAACTAAAATCATAAATCAAGTCTGTTTTAAAAAAGAGAATAGCTTTATTTACATGGAAACCAGCGAATGAGTGAGCAGGGGAGAGGAAAAGATGTGAACTCAAGGTGAAGTAAATGCTCACTAGCCAGTGCAAACAGGAACAAATGAGAATACACTAGAAGTCTAAGAATTTGTGTAGCAGAGAGGAGTAATGTAAAGGGTGGGGGTGGGAGGTGGTTGCTCCTTGTTGTATTTTGACCAAAGCATATCACAGACACTTCATTAAGACCTCAGGGGTGTAACAGATGATCTTTAATGTATGTTAATTAATGGTGTGCACATATTTTTATGCGATTTCCAGGGTTGCATTTTATTTATTATTAAAAAATGAACAGATTATTTATGGAAAATAAAGAGCTTCATTAAAAGTAAGAGCCTGTTGGACCCTTTCTGTCCTCTGTCCATCTCTCCATATACCATATTCCAGATGCCCAGATGAAGTAAAAATAATAAAAACAGGGAAATTGAATTATTAGAGTTATTAGTTGTTATGTTAATGTCATAAAATATATTTCCATTTCAAAAGTGTTAAAATAAACAAAAACTATAAAGGTTTTGATACAACAATGCACTTTTAGATTGCAGGTCCGCAGGATAACGTTCTAAAGCAGAGAGCCAGTTAACACTGGCGACGGATGAGTTCACCCAATCTCTCCCGGTTTTTCTGAATCACGGACTCCGACCCAAGCCAAAAGGGTTTACGGAGTCTGGCGAGGGTTTACTCGATGCATGAAATTTGAGACGATAGGAGTTGCAGTTTTGAGGCCTGCTCAAAGACAGCTGCCATGCTTCAAGAGCCGACACTGGGTAGATAAAACTCCCACCACGGTATTGCGCTCTCCTCCTGGTCTGGAATGCGTGCAGGGTTTGTGTGTATGTGTCTGCATGTGTGTGTCGGCATCTGTGTTAAGTGATTGTGCCAGTCTTGGCAGCTGTAGTCGAAAACAAAGCAGAGAGAAAGGAGGTTAGATGCATTTCAGGAAGTTCTCAGATTCACACACACGCATTATGTTATACCTTTGAGATTAGTTTCTCTGGCCTCTTGTTTGAGAATCACTGCCCTGAGCTGTACTGTCTAAACCTAAATGGTAAATGTTAGTCAGTATTACAAATATTTATCTGTGGACTAAGCAAATGGGGTCATTGGTGGAGAGCGGGCTGGATGGGTGGGTATACTGTGCCTTCGTAAGAACCCCTACCCCAACACGGTTACTGCATCCATACACTGGCAACATACACTATTACCCTATATACTTTATAACCAAAGGGCAATCAGTGTAAGCTCAATACAGTATAATATAAGCCCTTATCATGCATTGAGAGATATTAAGTGCATTTATTAAAATGAAAGTCTGAAAGCTGAAATCTTCTCAAATTATTGAAAAGATTCTTACACAGAAAAGGATGTGCTGGTTATATGTCTTGGGATTAGACGGATGTGACTTCTTTATTCCCAGTCATAAAGGTCAAAACAGACCTATCGCTCACAGATTGCACAGGCACCAATGCATCTCTGGATACACTAAGATGAGGGGAACCTCCTGGGCTTATTGGGCCTTCAGGAAAGGCCTGATACAGTTTGTACGTATGGAACACAGCAGCTCTGTGAATCACTGTAAAACTGTTAATGTTAATGCCTGCTCTCAGCAATAAATAAAACATTTGCAATGTATTTCACAAGCTTTAACTCATCTGTGTGTAATCTAGCATAGCCAAGGGAAAGTTGCAGTGCGCTGCCGTTAGTTAGGACTAAAATACTACTGGAATCCCACAGGATGATTAGCAGAAAATAGTGTTATCACAGAGGTGTTTTCTCCCTGATTTATCGACTGGGTTTTGACATTTATGGTCCGGACTGAACACCTGGGTCTAATAGTCACAGCTCACCCCTGGTTAATCAGTCTCCTTAGAAGTGTGTATATATACACTGTATACCTGCGGCACACACCATTACACTGCTGGCTCAGAGGCAAGAGCACCTGCGCGGGAGATTGATGACTCTGTTTAAACATAGAGCATTGGCTGTGTTCACTAAAGGCAGAGAAACAGTTTAACTTGGTTGAATTAGTCATGCTCCCAGAAGACGTCTGATAGGAGAAGCAGATGTTTATTTTTCGTGTAGCAGGTGATTCTGACTGCCAGATTTGTTCTTTTCACACCCCTGGCACACATTTGCCACAGTTCACTCTGCAGCAAATGCAGATATAGTTTATATACTATAGAGTATATACTGTTGTTTGACATTAGGAATAAAAACTTATTTTATACACTACATGGACAAATGTTTTGGGACGCCTGCTCTTTCATTGTTTCTTTTGAAATCAAGGGTATTAAAAAAGAGTTATGGAACAAGAAAGAGTGATTAAATAAAGAAAACTTTCTATATTTGAAGAAAGAATAGTGCAGAAATTTATGAAAGGAACACCTTTAGAACTGTTAAGCACAAGGGTGGATCGATCATGCATTGAGCTTGTGTGGCAGCCAGTGGCACGGGCAACATTTCATGGTAGATGGAAAAGTGGACTTAAATACCAGCAGATTCTGAATGGCGCACATTACACTGTCTGTCAAATAAAGCTGAAGATGAAAAGCGGATGACTTACACAGCAGGATAATGATCCTTAATACACCTCAAAATCCACAATGAACTACACCACAAGAGGTGCACACCTCTTTTAAGTGGCCGTCATAGTATCAAAATCCAGACTTCATCAGAAATATACTGTGGATAGACCGGTGCAGCAACACAGCCCAAGAATCTCACAGAGCTAGAAGCCTTTTACAAGAAGAACAGATCAAAATCCCCCGAACAAGAACTTAAAGACTCTTTGCTGCCTACAAAAGCTGTGTTTACAAGGGTATTACTAAGTACTGACCACCTAGGGTGCCCATAATTTAGCTTCGGGTCATTCTGCTGTTTTGAAGTGGTGAAAACAAAAAGAAAATATTTGTCATCTTTAACATTATGGCTTTTGGAAATCCAGTCATAAATTATATGCGTGATTTAAAGTAATTCATGTAAGGTACCACTATTAAAAGACTAAATGCTATTCAGGAAAAGGGAAACTCCTAAACTAAAGTTTACTGGTCAAATAGACATGAACCACATACTGCTCATATTACAGGAAACACTCTCCCCAGTTGTGTCTGCCCTATATATGTTTAAATCCCCTAAGAGCTGCAGTGGTTTCCCCATTATGACAACCCTGTTATGCTGACCCCTGGCCAGGCCTCGCTTTTGTAGAACCAGTTGTACAGTGACCTCTTGTGGTTCTGGGCTAGAACATTCAAGAGTGTCCAGTCCTGTCCATAAACAGAGGGTTTGGTTGCAGATTTTGTGATCAGTTGTTTGTAGACTAAAATGACTAGATTAAACAAGTAGATGCAGGCATGATTGTGATTGGTTGGGTTGAAAACCTGCAGCCACACTGGACCTTAGTGGGTAAATTGGGGAAACCCAACATAGTCTATGGACTGCTTTGCTGGGACTATAGTGATCTGAGCAAGCCACACGTCTAACACTGCAATTCCTTTCATTCCTGCTTTCTATGTTACAGTTAATCGAGTGCTGCTCATGTTGCTGATCCTGATGACCTTGGCTGTCCTTTACAGCAAGATGTTTAAAGCACGTCTACCAGCAAACCACTCAGGTACCTGTACAGCATTTCAGGAAACTCTACAGTGGACTTGTTGATGTGCTTTCTGGCACTGTATGACATGCTGTTCTATAAACATGGACTTTTCAGACTTCAGAACCTACTGTTTTACTGTCTGAAACCACAGTCAGAAACCACTTCACTGGAGATTACTTGGAGCGTGCAGTTGACACACTGCTAATTCATTGATTGGCTGTAAACTTCTGTTACTTGTTCCCTACATTAGCCACACTGTTGTGGTACAAACTAAACTGTTCAAGAACCCTAAACATGTCTTGGTCGACTGACTAAATTCAGGGTAAGGAGACAATCATGTATGAACTGTATAGTATTTTTTCTGCATATATGTCATTTTGCAACTACAGGCACTTTTGACTGTCTAATAATAGCAAAAAACTATAATAATTTTTATTATACACATAAAATTATTTTTTGTGTATAATATAAATTATACATAAATTATTTAGCATAATATTTATTTGAATTTTCAAAAGTGGTACTGTAATAGGTATGTTAAAGGCATACTCCAGCATTTTCAACTCAGTTCTCTATTTCTCAGTTTTCTATCTGTTTGTACAGTTTATATAATAATTGTTCACCCTGCCTTTGAGAATAAATTGCAAATAGCATGTTATTCAAAAAGTTATTCATGAACTCTGGGGTAACTGTGCAATAAATTAGCTCAAACCATACTCTATCCCACCTGATCCATCTAATTACTGCCTTCCATCTAATTTTTAAGTAATTATTAAGGCTGAATGAGGTTAGATTTAGGATGCTGGCTCTACAGAGTGGGTGAGCGCTGCTTTAGGTCATTTGGTCAGTTAAACAAGGGACAACAATACAAGGAGGCAGAGACACACAGAGGTCAGTCTGAATTAAATGAAGATCCATGTTGTTTCTAATGCTCTTTTGCCAATGTGCTGCAGGTCTTGAGCATCAAGCCCTAAAGCATGTTGTTGAGGGTGGGACTGAATCTGAGGTGGAGACGGACATCCCCGTGCTCATCTGTGCGTCTGAGGAACGTGTCGGAGCAGCCATGGCAACAATCAATAGTGTCTACAGCAACACTCAGGCTAGCGTGTTCTTCTACATAGTGACCCTGCGAGATGCCATCAGACTGATAAGGTGCAGTACACTCACAGCTAACCTTGAATTTGGACAGTTATTACATCAAGACCACACACATGATTATGAATGGGTCAGACATTTTTTTCCTCTGTCCGACCAGACAGCTTATCTGAATGAAGTGACGTAGGGGTAGTTGTTACAGATTGTGTGACACTGTCCAGCCACAGTAATTGAAAAGACTGGGCAAATGAATGGCTTAGAGAGATGAGACATTTTAACAAGGTCCAGTTTTGTTCTCACAAGATAATCTATGTTAAATTGGACTGAAAATAAAAGAATGAAAAAAAATGTCCAGTGGACTAAAGGCGCTGCCACTATGTTCAGAGGATTGCTGGATCGTTTCCTGGGTCATGCTAATGGTCATCAGCAGCCGGAGTCAGAGAGAGAGCACAATTGGCCTTGCTTTCTCAGAAGTGGGTTGATGGCACTTCCTCCTCACATCACTCCTGTTGTGATGTTGGTCAGCACAGGCTTCTGTGGGAGCTGGGGAGCCATGCTTTCTTCTAAGCATGCTGGATGCCTGGCAGTGCTGCATTAGCAGCAGTTCCATAAGAGGCTCTGGCTGCCTTCACAGGTGTCAGATGAGACGTGCTAGTCTTCAGCCTAGTTGTGAGGGCAGGGAAAGTTCACATGAACCAGAATTGGGTAATTGTGGTTGGTGTGGCGCAACAGATAACACCACCACCTGCCATTGAGTTACAACAACACCATGTGGGAGACCAGGGTTCGATTCCCGGTCTGGGTGACTATGCTGTGCTACACCAATAAGAGTCCTTGGGCAAGACTCCTAACACTACATTGGCCCACCTCTGCAATACGAGTAACCTTGTAAGTCGCTCTGGATAAGAGCGTCTGCTAAATGCCATAAATGTAATGTAATGTAATTGGCCTTCCAAACCGGGTAAATGTGGCAAAATTAGAAAAAAATATATATAATTATATCAGACCATCTCTACATCTGCTGCAAACATGCCTACTCACCTCCTCCTCCTAATGAAAAAATAAAGATGTTTGAGCGATGACATAAAAGAACCATTTTTGACTCGCCCCAACTTTTCCCTAACTCTGGAATGGAATGATGGAGAGACATGATTTTAGAGAACACAGTTCCTCTGATCCACAGCTCAATGCTGTGGGGGCTTTATACCACTCTAGCCTACACCTGGCATTAGGCATGATGCCAGTAGGTTTATGCTTATCTTCTGCTTCAGAGAGTTCTTTTCTATTGGCAGTACACCTCTGTGTGGGTGTGTATTTGCACATCTTTGTCAGTAATGGGTGCAACCCTAAGGAACTTAATGCATTTATTAGAATAGCTGTCCACAAACATTTGGACATAGTGTATAACACCGTACCTTTTTTTATCATAAACTTATTTTCACTAAGAGCTGTTATAGAATGTAATTTAAGCAAGTATGCCAACACGTCTGCACAGGCCTATGTATCTCAGAAGCTAATGATGCAAATCTAGAGCTTCGTACACTGTCTTGAAATTATTTCCTGAAACTATTAAGCAAATTCGAGAACTTGTTGTTGGGAATGTTTTCTGATCATTCGAGATGCCTGCTGTTCCTTGTCCTCATGTCTTCCTGGTGGTTTTAAGCAGGCCGTACATTGAGAAAACCAAGCTGAAAGAGATCAGGTATAAGATTCTGGAGTTCAATCCCATGGTACTGAAAGGCAAGGTGAAACCGGATTCATCCAGACCAGACCTGCTTCATCCTGTAAGCACTGCTCCACTACAAACTAAATAACAGCCTGTATTCCCTTTGTCATGCCCTGCCTTTATTCCCTTGCTGCATCTCTGTCTTATTTCTGTTGCAGCTGAACTTTGTAAGATTCTATTTGCCGCTGCTCGACATCAGCGATCACAGGAGAATCGTTTACCTGGATGATGATGTCATTGTGCAGGGTATGTCTCTCCCTATCAACACACTCACCCAGAAAGTCATTTACTGGCATCACTTTTGATGCCTCTGGTGACAACAACTAAGGCAATGAATGTATGTTACAAACTGGAACCCACAGGAGACATCCAGGAGCTGTATAATATCAAGCTGGAGCCAGGCCATGCGGCTGCATTTGCATCAGATTGTGACCTGCCGTCCACTCATGAGATGGTGCGCAGTGTAGGCATGCAAGTGAGTAAAGTTACAATTTGAAGAGGTAATGGATGCTTCAACCCCACCAATTAGGATTGTGCCATAAGCAGGTCTCTTCAAGGCAGGGCTTCCCAAGGTCAGTCTTAGGATCTTGCACAAGAGTGGCTGATTAAATAACTGCATGACGGAAATTCCTCAAAAACTTCATAGTGAGTGTATGTTCTTCACCATCAATGGTGCTGTGAGACAGATTTGAGTGTGGGCTGCTGGGATAATGAGTCAGACGCTGGCTTCAGTTTTGCTACAGAGGGACCCTGAGATTGAAAGAGCCAAACATCTCTCTTCTTTCTTTCAGACAACCTACATGGGTTTTCTGGACTACCGGAAGCAGAAGGTCAGGGACCTGGGCATAAACCCCAGTGACTGTTCCTTTAACCCAGGGGTGTTTGTGGCTGATGTTGAGGAATGGAAAAAGCAGAAGATCACCAAGCAGCTTGAGAAATGGATGAGCATTAATTTCAAGTGAGTTCCTAATAAATGTGTTGATATATTTAAAAGGTTAAGCTGAGCTGTTTCCACTTTACTTAGGACGAACATGCTGAAACTACTCAAACCCCAAAGGAAGAAACACACAGCTAACAAAATCCCCTTAGAATTAGAAGTACACTTTACAGCTATAGCACAGCGGTACAATGGAATTCAACTTCCACATTTAACCCATCCATGATAGTAAACACACACACACATCCAGATTACACACATCCAGATGGACAGCCTCCGCAGCACCTGGGGAGCAACTGGGGGTCAGATGTCTTGCTTGAGGGCACCTCAGCTGTGAATGTTGAGGGAGGAGACAGCCATAATACCTTACACCGCCCACCCCCAGCTTCCTTCCGGTCCAGGGGATTGAACTGCTGACCTTCCGGTCCCAAAATTTCTGGATTCATGCCTTTCTTTTTTTAGTTGAGTCTCTTCTGTTTAAAAGTCTGACTGCTTGTGGGACAAAGCTATTGCAGAACCGTGCAGTGACAGCACAGATGATCTTCTGCCAGACGGCAGCAGTGAAAAAAGTCCATGTGAGGGATGAGTGGGGTCCTTCACAATGCTGATGGCTTTACGGGTGCAGCGTGTGGTGTGAATGTCTGTGACAGAGAGGAGAGAGACCCCTATGATCTTCTCAGCTGTAAATGTAAATGCACAATATTAATGCAGTGTACACTATTGTGATCGTCTGATGTAAAAACCTGCTAATTGCTGCTTGTATTTTAGGGAGAACCTGTACAGCAGTGCCATGGCAGGTGGTGTGGCCACTCCTCCAATGCTGATTGTGTTTCATGACAGATACACAACAATAGACCCAAAGTGGCACGTCAGACATCTGGGTAATGTCACGTTCCTCCAGCCTTTCTGTGCCTTAAAAATGCTGTGTTTGTGAACAGTCAATCATTCTGTCCAGATATTAATGAAACAGGCTGCACATCTGTACTGTGAATTTGAGCCATACTGAAAAACTATGTTCTGACACCAGGACATTCTGAATGTAGCTAGGTTCAGTGCCTTAACTTGCATAATGTGTTTGTCCTGAATGATAAAATGCTATATGGCGGCCAGTTTCCATTAGGATGGAATCACAGATACACAACTTACAGCACTCCCACAGACAGTGGGCGTGGGGAGATAATGTAATAGTGAATGTGTTATGTTTTTGTGGAATTTTTATCATCATCAATTTGGTGCCATCTACAGGACAGAGGGGGGTAATGCACTTAAGTTTCCTTATATACTGTATCTCAAGATAATTATCAAAACGTAATTGGCAAGAGATAATTATCTTGGGACAAGAATCTCAAGAGAGGGTAATGAGGAGTGATGGAATACAATTATTTAAATTAATTAATTTGAGATCTCAGAAACATTTGCAACAATATCCAGCTCTAGAAAAAATTAAAAGACCACTTTATTTTTGTTTTTACATTTGCATCTGTACATGTGTGACCATGTATTCCAAAGCTGAGTTACCTGAATTTGTATACTACAAAGGGCATAAAGTCACCCAACAGCAATGTGAAAGACTAGTGGAGAGCCTGCCAAGATAGTGATGGTCTCAATGGGTTCAAACATTAGTTCTGTGTTGCGTAAACTTGAATAATAACATTTTTGCATTATAATTATTTTAATAATTTCTTTGCATTATAATGATTTAAAAAAATTCTTTGCATTATTTGATCAGTTGCCATTTCTGCAAATAAATGCTGTAAATAGCAATATTTTTATTTGGAATTTAGGGGAAATGTTGTCCATGGTTTATGAAATACAACCCAAATGTTAATTTCCCTAAACACACTTCCTATACATAGCAAAACTATAGAAACTGATAATGCAGGGTGGTCTCTTAATTATATATATATATACAAACCGGATTCCAAAAAAGTTGGGACACTAAACAAATTGTGAATAAAAACTGAATGCAATGATGTGGAGATGACAAATGTCAATGTCTTATTCGTAATAGAACATAGATGACAGATCAAAAGTTTAATCTGAGTAAATGTAACATTTTAAAGAAGAAATATGTTGATTCAAAATTTCATGGCTATTCATGTCTAATACAGGCCTCTAACTGTTCAATCGTCTTGGGCCTTCTTTGTCGCACCTTCCTCTTTATGATGCGCCAAATGTTCTCTATAGGTGAAAGATCTGGACTGCAGGCTGGCCATTTCAGCACCCGGATCCTTCTCCTGCGTAGCCATGATGTTGTGATTGCTGCAGGATGTGGTCTGGCATTATCTTGTTGAAAAATGCAGGGTTTTCCCTGAAAGAGATGACGTCTAGTTGGGAGCATATGTTGTTCTAGAACCTGAACAGAGAGACACTGACACTCTGAGAAGCTCTTTTTATACCCAATCATGTTGTCAATTGACCTAATTAGTGTTAATTGGTCTTCCAGCTGTTCGTTATATGCTAAATTTCCTTTTTTCAGCCACTTATTGCTACTTGTCCCAACATTTACTCAGATTAAACTTTTGATCTGTCATCTATGTTCTATTACGAATAAAATATTGACATTTGCCATCTCCACATCATTGCATTCAGTTTTTATTCACAATTTGTTTAGTGTCCCAACTTTTTTGGAATCCGGTTTGTGTATATATATATATATATATATACACACACATATATTTGGGGGCTTCATATGCACAGTATACCATCCATCTTGTTAATACTTTGTTCAGTTTTTATGTCTAGATCAGTGTTCTGAAAACAGCTTTTTCATATTACACATCATTCTGTTCCTCTGCTTCCTGTTAGGATGGAGTCCTGATGCCCGCTATGATGAGTCTTTCCTCCAGGAGGCACACCTGCTTCACTGGAACGGCCATTTTAAGCCCTGGCACTATCCCTGTGTGCACCTTGACCTATGGGAGAAATGGTTTATCCCTGACCCCTCTGGGAAGTTCTCGCTGGTGCGGCCTGAAATGTGAAAGGGGACAGAGGCTTCTTCTGAGACTGAAGCTTGGTCCAGTGTTGTGTGGAGAGGTGGAGAAGTGTCTTCTGGATTATGTACTGTCCCTGCTGAAAAAGAAAACTAAGAATACTCTGTGCTGTGAAGCGAATTGTTTGCTGGTCTGAACAGCATGACCAGCATGACCCGATCTGGTCATCCTGGTTGATTAGTGTGTTCTAGCTGGTGGGCCAGCATGGTGTATTATGTCCTGCTGGTAGACCAGCTAAACCATCAAACTCATCCAATAAAACATCAAATCAACTGTGAGGCGTGGAGGTGGAAGTGTCCTGGTTTGGGGCTGCTTTTCTGCACTAGGGCCTGGAGAGCTTTCCAACATAGGATCCACTAGGATGAATTCTTCATTCATGTGAGACCACCTGTCAGTTTTATTGGTTTAAATGATTATCAAATGTCCATATGTTAAAATATATTTTAAAAGACAAAGGTTTTATGGGGTGTCTAACTTTTTCACATGACTGTATCTAAGCTAATTAACCATCTTAACCAGCTTGAAATGCCCAGACTCTGGCTACCACCAACCCCAGACATGTCTCAGAACAACATGTTAAAACAGTCTTTGTGCCACTTATCTTTTAGCGCGTTATGGAAGTCCGTGCTAATCTTGATTCAGACCCTTAATTTAAAACCTCTGACTCCAATACAGAGACACTGCAAGGAGGCTTTCATTTGGCATAACAGAGTTAAAAGGCAGAACAGAACATTGCACCCTTTCAGTCATGAACATCTGCCAGTGACATGAAGTGTTAGCCCTTCTGACTTAGCTGATAGAGTTCAGCGAGTTCAGAGTTTGGAGATCAGCGCTCAGCACAGGATCTGAAATTCATGGACAATATGAGTAGAAATCGAATGCTTGCAAATGAAAATTTGGTGAAAGAGCATATCGGCATATCACAGCAATAACTCTCAAACCTTTCTTTGCCATAGATCACTCTTCTAAAACCTAAAATAGGGACCAGAACCTGATCAGTCTTTCCTGCAACTGCTTAACTAAAACTATCTGTAATAATATTCATATTCTTTAGATGGGGTCAGTTGATTCACTGGTGCATCTTGCATCAGACATCTCCACAGATTCAGCTGTGGATGTTCAATAAGGTTGCATTTGGTCCAGCAACATGTGAGGAGGGAGATGCTTGACCCTATTCTTATTCAGCAGATGTATTAGGCAGCAATTATTAAATACTTGCAGCTCTTAGAGAAGAGCTAAGACATGAGGAAAACATGCAAAGACAGTGCTGGGGCAGTGGTGACTGTGATTAGAGCTCTAGACTATTAATGACAAGGTTGTGGGTTTGAAATCCGGCCCTTGAACAAGGCCCTTCACCCTCTCTGCTCCCCGGGCACTGCGGCAATGGCTGCCCACTTCTCCAGGTGCGTGTGCTTACAGCTCACTGTCCACTGTGTGTGTATGTATGCATGTGTATATATGCATGCATGTATATATATATATATATATATATATATATATATATATATATATATATATATATATATATATATATATATATATATATATATATATATATATATATATATATATATATATATATATGCGCGCGCATGTTTTTCATTGCACGGTTGGGATAAAAGTGAAAGCCAGAATACATCTGTGGCTGCCAAAAATGGTAAACATGGTCATCTTGACATAAGGATGTACTCTGAAAATACTCAACAGAACAAAGCAAGACACGCAGTCCCTTTATGGAAACATTTAATGGTTCAACGTGACAGAACTCCATAACCGGGTCAGTTAAATATTAACAAATTTACAGTCATGAGGAATGTTTAAAAAAAAAAAAAAAAAAAAAAATTCCAAACACAAAAGCAGCTCCTTATAAAAAAACCACCCAGCCCTAATCCCAGTCACACCCCCTCTAAAGCCCACCCCAGCAGAGAGAAAGAATAGGCCTTGGTGGATCTAGCCTTCACTCTGTCTCCCAGTTCAAACCCTTAAACCTTCTCCTGCTTGCAGATGTTTCACAGTTCGTCTTTGTCTGTGGTCTCCTGAAACACAAAAGGGAAAAGGGACATACACAGATGAGTGCAAAATGTAATTTGATGAAATGACAGTGTTACAGCCCTGCTACTGCACAGCAAAACTCACCGTTTCTTCCGTCTCCTCTTCTGCCTGAGGTTCTTCCTCATCCTCTGCTGGTTCCTCGGGCTCCTCCTCTGGCTCCTCCTCAACCTGTGTGTGGATTTTAAACAGGAGTACAAAAGTTCAGGCATACCAAATACCCTAAGCATTTGCTTAAACAAGTATGCATGAGGTTGTACGCACCTGTTCTTCGAGGTCGACGTTCAAGCTAAGTCTGAGCATGCGTTCTATCCTGTCGCCATAGGCTTTGGTGTCGCTCAGCTGATACCCAGAGCGCAAAGTGGCTGTCTCAAACAAGACCACTGCCAGATCTGAAGCAGTCTGGTCTTCTGCGTTATCCTGTAGGTAAACACACAGGAATGAATGCACAAGAGTAAAACCTGGAAGTATGATAATCCTAAAAATTAACTGCTTATCACATCACAGAAAGCAGTCCAACTCACAGTCACTCTTTTCAGCATCTCTTTAATGAGGGGGTGCTTAGGGTTGATTTCTAAAGTCTTCTTTTGACTTGCATAATAACTGGGGGAAGAAAAATGAAAATCAGCAAGAAATTGAAGATCAGATAAGAAAGTGAAAATCAGATAATGTATCACTATCTAGCTTTAACAATATTTTGTAAGTAGGAATGCACAGATTTCGGAATTGTAAGCCAATGTAAATCCGTTTTTCTGCATTATCAAAATATGGAAATTGGGACTACAGCTACTAGTGTTAAGGTAATAACATGTAATAAATCTCGGGTCGCAAATGCATTAATTTTAACAAAACATCCACATTTTACCATAGCAATGCAGTTATCTAAACACAAAGCATTTATTATACTCTGGAAAAGCAAATCTAAACCGCTAACACCAAGTGACCATCTACCATTACTGAGGATTCCAAGATCACTATGCATCCCCCATTTGTAATCATGTTAATTTTTCTTTTTAATTAATAAATATACTTACTTTGTGGAAATGTCCTTTCCTGTCTGATAGGCTTGAGCCTTCATGATCCTTTCCATGTTTCCAGACCAACCATACTGACTGGCCACCAGTGCACATGGAGAATTGGTTAGCCTCTGGGACAGCACTGCCTTCTCAATCTACACCAGGATGACATTAGTTATTTCTCTTATTTCCATTCACTCTAAAAACCAGTTCACATAGAATTACAACCCAGAAACAGTTACAGTCAACACAATTTGTTCTTTAGTCCATCTTCAGGGCCTTACTTTGTCTTTCAGGGCATTTTCCTTCATCCAGGTGGTCAGGGGTTCAAACTCCTTCTCCAGAGCTTCCCTCTTCTCCTTGGCCTTGTCGCTCTCATCAAACTTCACACCCTCCTTGGCAACATTCTGGAAGCGCTTGCCATCAAACTCTGGCAGAGCCTGGATGCAGTACTCGTCCACAGGCTCAGTCAGGTAGATGACCTCATAACCCTTTTTCAGCAGCTTCTCCACAAAGGGAGAGGACTCAGCCTAGAACACCAAACAAGTCATTGATATGTGCGCAGAACTGAGAGTACACCAAAGCCAAGGTTCCCTAAATGCCAGTCCTGTGAACCCCACGCTCAGCACAAGTGTTTTCCTTCATCTAGCACATCAGAACCTCCTCAGGTACTGAGACTGGTTACCCAGGACTACGATTAGGGAAGTTAAATGATCAGTCTAGACGGAGTGACCCTGAAAGACCCAGTGAGATTGTAATATACCCAATTTTAGACCACCCTCTTTTGCTAACCAAGCTGTACCATCAGTCCCCTCACCTCCTTTCTGCTGGTTCCAGCCATGAAGTAGATCTTATCCTGCTTCTCCTTCATCCTCTCCACATAATGTTCCAGGCTGGACAGTGCAGTTTCACTGTGGGAGGTCTGGAAGCGCAGCAGCTTAGCCAGACGGGTCCTGTTGGAGTGGTCCTCAATCACACCCAGCTTGATGTTGGTTCCAAACTCCTTCCAGAACTTGTCATCATACTGCTCCTCTGCAATTTTCTTGATCATGTCCAGGGTCTTGCGTACCAGTTTCTTGCGGATAACCTGAGAATAATGAATACGCACAATTTACAGCAGGCCATTGAATACAATAGGGTTAAATTCAATTGAGCATCTGCAGGATTTGCAGAGCCAGTCATAAGGGCCTACCTTCAGAAGTTTATGTTGCTGCAGAGTCTCTCTGGACACATTCAGGGGGAGATCGTCAGAGTCCACCTGACAGAGATCAAATTTAGCTTAACCCAAAGGGCCTAATAAGTTTAAGCACTTGTAGGATTATGCAGAGACAGGCTACAGCACTTACCACTCCCTTGATGAAGTTCAGATATTTGGGCATCATATCATGGAAGTCATCAGTGATGAAGACTCTACGTACAAACAGCTATAACAGAGAAAATTGTAAGTTACTCAGATGAACGGAACACAACAGTTCTTAATATTCTTTCCTCCAAATACAGACTGCAATTTAGGTCAACATCACATGATACCTTGATGAAGTCGTTCTTCTTGGACCCATACTCATCAAACAGGCCCCTGGGAGCACTGGCAGGGACAAAGAGGATGGACTTGAAGGTAACCTCTCCTTCAGCAGTGAAATGGATATGGCTCAAAGGTTCCTCAGTGTCCTGTATAACAAAAGGGCACGAGTCAGACCATCTTAAAAATGCCATAATCTGTTTAAAGCATCGTGTGCCATGTTAAATTCACTGGCCATGTGAGACACACCCTTGAAAAGGTCTTGTAGAATGCTTTGTACTCATCCTCCTCCACCTCCTTAGCAGGCCTCTGCCAAATGGGCTTGATGTCGTTCATCAGTTCCCAGTCCCACACAGTCTTCTCCACCTTAAGAGAATAAGAGCAGTTCCATAAATCTCAAGATTACAACATCAAAGCCTGTATTCACAAAGCTTCTCAAAGTAGGAATGTTCACTTAGGATTCCTCTTTTATGACATTACTGACAAACAGATCCTAGATCAACATTTCTACTATAAAAAAAGCTTTGAATGAATGAGCCCCAATACAACTAGCATTTAGATGTCAGACACCGGTGAAGGGTTTACCTTCTTGGTCTTGGGTTTGTCCTTCTCCTCCTCCTCTTCCTCCACCTCAGCCTCTTCCTCAGTTGTGTCCTTGTCTGCCTCTGGTTCTGCTTCCTCTTCATCTATGGGCTCCTCAACTGTCTCAGTCTGATGAAGAAAAGCAGCTGTAAGCTTACAGGTCATTGGGAGAATATTACTATTCAAGCTTATATTATATTTGCCTTAATCACAGCATATCTGACCTTGCTGCTCCACACATAGATGGGGAAGTTGATGAACTGCGAGTACTTCCTCACAAGATTCTTGATGGTCTCCAGCTCAAGGTAGTCTGAGGCTTCTTCTTTCAGGACCAGACTAAAAAGTATTTAAGCACAAGGAATGCTTTAGTTTTAGCAAGAGTAATATTTAGTTTACAGATGTTTAAAAATGACCAGTGGACAAATAGCTTACGTGATTGTGGTTCCTCTGCCCAGAGTGTTGCCACGTGGGTCCTCGATAACCGAAAACTCGTTTGAGTCAGACTCCCAGATGTGCTGTGTGCCGTTGTTGTGCTTGGATGTGACAATGACCTTGTCGGCAACCAGGAAAGCAGAGTAGAAGCCCACACCAAACTGGCCAATAAGCTCAGAGGTGGACTGGCCCTCTGACTGCATCTCTGTCATCTTGTTAAGGAACTCACTGGTGCCAGACTTGGCAATGGTGCCCAGGTTCTTCACCAGCTCCTCCTTGGTCATGCCAATACCAGTGTCCGTGACGTGAAGCATATTCTTCTCCTTGTCCGCCTGGGAGAGAGAGAAAAATCGTGGTTAATTCCCCCGCATGCTACAAACTAACTGGTAGAGGAGTGTCAGTGGCTTCATGCATGCACTCATTTACAATGCAAATGTAAGGCCCAAATCTGCTCTCTCACTTTCAGGTTTCCATTCGTACATCCTTATGGTAGTCTAAAGCAGTCATGAGAACTGGATTATTAGTGCACTAGTTTCAAACAAACCTTGATCTTAACGGTCAACTCCTCATTTCCAGCGAGTGCATCATCGTTGGTCAGGGATAGCAACCTGATCTTATCCAGGGCATCGGATGCATTTGAGATCAGTTCCCTCAAAAAGATCTTTAGGGGAAAAGAAACACAGAAGAGTAAGTAATGACGAGCAACTTGCAGAAGCCACACAACCACCATTGAAGGCTTGGCTCAACAGTAAAGACAAGCAGGATGGCTCACCTCCTTGTTCTTGTACAGAGAGTTGATGATCAGCTTCATCATTCGGTTTACTTCCGCCTGGAAGGCATGTTTTTCAGATTTTTCCCGGATTTCCTTAATTTGTGCTGCATTCAGTCCATCTAGCTGAATGGCCTCTTCCTCCCTAAAGAAACACAGAATCTAATTAGGAGACTGAGCAAACTCAAAGTTAATGCATCATCAGGACATACAGATACAATTAAACAGGTTTAAATGCCCAAGTGTGGTGTAAAGCCTTAAAAAAGGTAACTTAAATGGTTGAATATAATAAAAAATAGAAAAAGCCAAAGACGAATGGTTAAGTCTTTGGGAAGAGGGGTTAAAGGAACATTGCTCTTACACTGTCAATTCAACTGAGATGTTTTATCACTAATCAAATTTCAAAAGTCCAAACCACAAACCTCTGAACAACTTCATCATCTGTCCGAGATCCATCTCTGCTTTTGCCCAGATCATCCTCAACTGTGCCATCAACGTCAATTTCATCCTCTGCCTTAACAGATGCTATAACAAAACAGGAGAACAACAACAAAACAAAAATTATAAAAATGAATGCAAGAGGTTTCAGGAGCATAAGGCAGAGCCAAAGCCACCACATCAAGCTAATGCTGGTCAGTGGTTAACACCTAAAGCACCACTGGTTAAATGTCAAATGCTGTAGGTATAAAATTAGCTAGCTAAATTACTTACAGCTCTATGCATTAATAGAAGCATGAGGGAGTAATGAACTGTTTTGCAAGCATCAGAACCAGTCAGTCAGTGTAAAGCTTTGGTAGGTACTTGCTTCTACGTGTGAAATCTGCTGTCCATCCTCCAACTGATGAAAACCTGAAGGAGTTTTCAGGCCAGGGAAGACAGAAGTGGCCCTGAAGCACTAACTGATGTGAAGTTAGCTAGCTGGACCCCTTTAACTGTAAGCTAGGCCACGATGCATCTGAGGTAGCTAACGTCGCTAGCGTTAGGATAATGGTCTCCCCACTTCTCTTCCTTGTATTTTCAGACCAGCTAGCACTAGCTAGCTAACGAAGCACATTTCTAGCGAAGCCGCTGGGTGGCTGGCTAGTAAACTTGTAAACAACATTTATGGTATATTTAAAGCTAATATTACACACTTGCTTGAATAACAGTGGGGATAACAGCTTGGGATGCACACCTCTAGCCAGCCAGCCAGCATTTCTGAGGAAACTTCCAGAAGCACATGCAGGTCAGCTCATTCTGCACCCATCGTTTCCTCAAGCTACAGAGCTAGCTTAAGCCATTCCCTTCAGAAAGCGAGCCTCTCCGACATAACCTCTAGCTATATTAATATTAACACGCAAATAATAACGTGAGCTAACTAAAATTAAACGGCCGCAGTTACCGTCAGTGCTGAACCTGCACTAAGCTTTCTCAAGTTCAAGGCGTAGCTTCTACCACACTGCTGATATCATGCTAGCTACGTCCAGCAACGCCAATATTAAGACCATACTTACTGAAGACAAGCAGGGCACAGACGAGCCCTATAATCCATAACCGCTTCATTCTGGAAACTAACCAATTTGAAGCAGACTACACTTATAGATAAGGGCTTCTCCGACCCACGCTACACACTCCAGCTGCCCGGTGAGCTCCTGGGTTGTGGAGGCAGAAAGGGAGAAGACGGCTTTATGAGAGTCTTGGTTTGGAGGAGGTGACCGGGTGAAGCCGACCAATCGCAGCTCCCCACGCACACCTCGCCACCAATCACAGAACGATCCGCGGCCAGTTGCGACCAATCGCTGCTTTACATGTCCGATTTCACACGGCCAAATCGTGGCTGCCCTGGATTGGCTCGGTGAGGTGTCATGTAAGCGATGCTGCTCGTTTCGTGCCGTTTCACCGCTGATCCGGAGTCAGGATCAGTGTGTTGGTTTAACTGTGGGGGCCGACGCAAGCAGCTGATCTCAAATCAGCTTTATTTCTTCTTAAATCTTGCCTTCGCTTGGTTCAGGCACATATGGGTTAGTCGTGCGTTTACCTTAACAACCAGCGGTTGCCATGAATCTCATTGAAGATCTGCGCAGGTTAACGCTTGGCTGTGTTATTAATACAGTACGATCTAGTTTCTTTACAATCAGGAGATTTCAGCTATCTATATTTTGGTGGAGAGAAGTTATTTTTAGCAAATTTCCTAGCCGATGTATTTATATTCCTTCCTGATGTATTTATAATGAAATGATGCTGGTAGGGTTTGTTATTTATACTGCACCTTTCTGTCTCCACAGGAAGCTCACACTAACTATATTAATCTGAAGCTGAAGGGATGCAAAAAGGGGATCTCCCAGCTGGTAAAGGCATAACATCAAGATGTGGCTCTGCCCCTCACTTGGCACCTCCACTGCAGCCATACCTCTGTTATGTCCCTGGTGACCTCCAGCAGGAGTTGGCCTTCCTCAGAGCACATGTTTTCCCTCATCTGGACTCTCTTTGTCAGACCAGAGGTTCATGCTTCAGACCTGTAGACATCCAGCAGACACAAAACCATGAAGACGACAGTCAGAGAGGTCACAACCTCTGGCCACACCAAGACAACTCCGCTCACTTCCAGCACTTAAAGATCAGCTTGGATCTTATTAGCTCTTCCTCATCATTCTTCTGTCTTCTTGGCCAACGCTATGGCTGTTTTCTTCCGGAAAGTACATCCCACAAGATGCATCCACTGGAAGAGCCAGAAAGAGAACCAATCCTCTTATCTGAGATGGAGCGGAATCTGCATGAAGCTGTGCGAGGTGGCTACCCTTGGGTCATGGAAGAAAAACATCGGACGTGTAGCTTGGCTGAGCTGGAGATCACCCAGGCGGCCTTCATGGGGAAAACAATGCGCTGTTTCTTCTATTTTAAAGACCACACTACTCAGGGTGATGAGGACGATGAGGACGGTACACTGTATCCGAGGGCCCTGTCTTGTCAGAGGCAGTACGAGAGGCAGCGGGTGTGGAATCTGAAGAGCTGGGTCATAAACACCTGCCATCCTGTCAGGTCTGAGTAAAGAGAGTTGAATAAGAGTAACTCTTGTATCTCAGTGGAATAGCTGGCTTCCTTATAGAGAACCAGAACAAATAGTATTGAACCCAGGCCTGTGCTTAAAGGGTATTTTCACCAAAAGTCTTTCTTCAAGTAGTTTGATTTGAAAAAGTCATCATTGTAGAGAATCCTGATGAGTGGTGGTGATAGGATATCCAAAACGTTTAATGTCACTAAAAGCTTTATATCAAGTAATTATTGTACAAAATGGTTACTTGTAGTCTACATTGGTGTATAATTTGTTATGAGAAGGTATTGGCCTAAAATGTATTATTTAAAAGGCATTTATGGTGGAGTGCTACATGCAAGGTATTCTAGGGCAAACTGGAATCCAAGGGAACCCTGATTTTTTAGGTTTCCCACTAGTTTACCATTATCAATACTACCTATTAAACCCATGAATAGGTTCACTAGATATAATGAACCAGTAATGTTCTGAATGTGTGCCGTTGCTTTTCATCACAACGTTATTAGAACATTTCTTACACACAGTTCGTAGTAAGACAACGTTATGAAAACATCTTTTTTTAACTTTCCCAAAACTAGAAATATAATATTTAAATAAATAAAATAATAAAATAAAAATATTGCTAAAACTGATGCATAAGTACACTGACATCACACTGAAAAATAATAATTAATGCATGTGTCATAAAATGTTACATCCAAAATGTAGTAATTGGAGCATTTATTTAAACACAGAACTGAACATTTTCTAAATTTACACTGATAATAAAAACTTTTAAATCATGAACTTTTAAACATTTGCTTACCAAAAGTGAAAAGCCTGTTTTTATTTGTGAGAATAAACTAATAAACACATTAAAGTTAAATTAAAACCTTCTATGAACTTAACTTAAGTAAACTTGATTAATAGACTGAGTGTTCAAAGAACAAAAATTGTAATGATTAGAAAGTTCACGTAATGCTCTACTAACTGAAAAATTCTAGCTGGGAAATGTAAGTAAGTTTTATTACAATAAACCATTATACATTAAAACACTCTGAACATGACATCTAAACTATTTATAGATTTTGTAGAAATGTTGAAATAGATAGAATTCCTTCATGGAATGTGTAACCAGTGAATTTGATGCTTTTATATGAATTCTAATCATAAATGTAAAACAAAATGCTATGCTAACAGTTACAACTTTTTTTTATTTTTTTTAACCATGGTGTTTGGTAATTTAATTGAGCCAATATTACTGTAACAAAGTATAAGATTAGTCATTATTAATGGGTAGTCTTTGTAAAGACACATATCAGTGCCCATAACCTTCAGACATAAGCCCTACAACAAGATCACTGGGTCTTTAACCATAAATGTAAATAATGCTAACCAACGTTATTAGCTTGATGTCCGCACTTGGAGCCCTGATATGCTAATATTGCTAATGACTAAAATAGCTGTTGGCTTTATGCAAGGCCTAATGCTAACCTTTCTGATAACTACTTCTGTGGCACAGATTCTTCAGAAGCTTACAGGATCTAGAAGAGCTGGTGAGAAAAGACTGGAAAGGCATCATAGATCAGTTTCACCAAATTCCAGAGCAGCGCTCCCTCTCAGGTCAGACATGTCAACATTGCTTTGCATTTTCCATCAAATACACATGACTCTGACACTGCTTATCATGTCAGCAAATATTGAAATTATATTTTTAGACCAGTGGACATACAAAGTGCTGTTTAGATAAAGCAGACGTTTTAATATGACCTGTTTGTGTGATTTCCTTTCACAGGTTGTCAGGATTCAGTTGAGGTTTTGTGCCAGGAAAGCTCTATTCAGGCACTGTGTCATGTGTTTGTACCTTCAAAGCAAACCGCAGAGGTGCTGGACCTTCTCAACACATTTGTCTTTCCTATAACACAACAGGCAAAGTCCAAACCACGTTCAGATGACGCAGTTCAGTTAATTAGGTGAGATGATGGATTTACTAATGCATTTTAACTACACTCAAAAAACAAAGGTGCTAGAATAGAAGAACCACTTTTGGTTCAGTAAAGAACCCTTTTTATCATAGAGATGTGACCTCTAAATTGATAAAGAACCTTTGCATCAGAAGAAAGTTTTGGGGTCTTTAAAAAGTTCTTCACACTCTCACATCTCTACGACAAACATGGTTCTTTATGGGACCAAAAGTGGTTCTTCTATGGCATCACTCAAAGAACTGTTTGAGGCACCTTTATTTTTAAGAGTGTGGGGGTGTACTCGTAAAGGGGTCACGGTACAGGGGTCACGGTTCGGTGCACACAGTGGGGTGTGTGCCACCCGGAACCCAAGCTGTAAGCCCTTGGATTTGCATGAGATTGTGGAAAATGTAGTGGTTTAGGAGTACTGCTATTGTACGACTGAAAATTATTTCACCACCTTAAGTCCTTTAGGTGGACAATGCAAATATTTACATATTTCTCCTGTTGTACTGTACTCATAACAAACCGTGATGTCCAAATCGTGGTGTGAATCAAACCTTGTGACCTTTGAGTATTGTTACCCCTTTAATTTCAGCACACAGTTTTGTAGTTAGTGGCAGTTCAGTGTTTTTACAGTATGCCCTCTTCTTGCAGAGTGTAGGCATGTAATGCTCACATGTGAGTGTGTATTTAAGCATTTATAGGTAACAGTAAACAGCGGTTGTTAGCTTTATAAGAGAAACAATAATCTTAACTTTTATGTACATTAATGTAAATCGCATTTTAGACCATTTCTACTAATCTATTTGTAGTTTGTGAACTGAAAAAATGAAGCTCCAAGGGCTTTGATATGGTAGTCACAGGTCCTTTTTTCATGTTTGCCTTATCTTCATTCTCTAACAGTGATAAAAGAGTACCAGAGAAGTCTATTCTGTTGCTCAGTGGTGAAAGGGGTTGTGGGAAGTCGTCTCTGGTCGTTTGGTGGCTCCAGAACTTCAGGAAGCGAAAGCCCAAAGTTCCAGTCATCCCATATATTTGTGGGACCAGCGTATCCAACAAAGACATCAGGTCAATGCTAAGGCAGTGCACTGCTGAGCTTCGCAAAAAGTTCTATGGTAAGCAGCCTTGTGGACAGCATACATCAAACAAGCACTCTAGTCACTCCTCACTCCTCTGGTGATTAAGAAATCCTGACTGCTAGTTTAGTCACTGGCGTAGAGCTAATAATTGCTCTCTATGTATAAATGCTTGTGGACACCCCTTCTAATGAATGCCTTCGACTACTTTAAGTTGCCCCATTGCTGTCACAGATATGCAAACGCAGTCTCACAGCTTGTCTAGTCCCCGTAGAGAAGTACTGCCAATAGAATAGATATAAAGCCTTTTTTAATTACTTTGATTTTAGTAGAAGCAATGAATGAGGAGGTGTCCCAATACTTTTGTCCATATAGTGCATATATATATATATATATATATATATATATATATATATATATATATATATGAAAAAATAGCTACTGTGTTTTATGAAGGTGACCTGCCTGAGTGGACAGAAGGTTTAGAGGGCCTTGTTGAACCTAGGCCTGTGCTTGCGGAGGTACAGGCCTTCACTGCTGCAGCTCAACTGGGGCCCTGTGTTCTTCTGCTAGACGGGCTTAACCTTCTAACAGACACTCATGGCCTGTCACTGCAGGAGGTAACCATTTCCTCTTATAAAATGCCTTTGATACATCTTTATTCGTATGACAATATTTGTTCCACCTAATGAATAAGTGATATATATGGTAATTATTGTTTGTTCATGCCACACAGCCAACTCAACCCAACCCAACATTAAGATTTACAGTGCTAAACTGGTCTCCAATGTACACTCACCATAGTGAACGTGACCTCTATGTGACTCTTTTATGTAGTCAATGCTAATAATATGAGCCTTTCAAGCAGTTCTTTGTTTATTACAGATGAAGGAACTGAGATGGTTGCCAGATGCTCTACCATCCTCTTGCAAGCTGATAGTCACCACCACCACAAGTGACCTCACTCACAAAAGCCTCACCAGCAGGTCAGACGTTCAGGTCTTCACTTGGCCTGGAATTTCTGATCCCAGCATCCAGTGTAGCATCTTACATCGACACCTAGCCTTACCCTGCAAAGAGCTACCCACCTTTCTCCTGCAGAGAATCATCAGTAGGAAGCTGTGTCGACTCCCGGTCTTCCTTGCTATTCTGGGCAGTGAGCTGCGGACATGTGGGATGCAGAGGGAGGAAGAGGAGGGAAAAGAGCTAATAGAAGAGTATGTGGGGGTGGATTCTGTCTTAGAGTTGTGGGAGAAGGTCATTCATCGATGGGTGAAAGATTACAGTAGACCTGTTGAAGACCCTGCACCTTGCAACAAGAGGCCAGAGGCAAACACTGAAGCAACCAGGCTGGGTATGACCTCTTTTAAGTGTGTTATATCCAGGTGTATCACAGTTCAATTTTCATACAAAAGTTTTATACAATAACTTTTACATATTTAAAGAATGAAGATGGTAACAAAGAAATTTGAGTGGTTTGGGTGATACATTCTAGAGTCTAGAGTAAGAATTGTAAAGGGTAGAGATGATACCAGGTGTCTGAAGATAATAACAGCTTCAAAGCCACCTGCTGCATGGGGAATTTCCATAAATGTTTGAGTAGTTTTAGGGTAAAATTCAGATTTCAGATTTATCATTATTTTACCATTTGCTAGTATGGACCACACCCTGGAAGGCTGTTATGGGGAGACTCAGTAGGCCCTGGGCTAGAGTTTAGGTTGAGTGGGAAGCCGAGCTCCCGCATAGTTGAAGTGAGCTTGGAAAAGAGGAGAGGGGATGGGGTGGAGATGGGTGCAAAGTTCTTCATCATGAAGGTGAAGTTAAAAGCAGAGATTATATATATAGGGCTGAGGAGGAGGAGTTCAGGGTATGGTCCATTTCCCAACATTTTGTTATGTTTAGTAAACTCCACTTATCAATACGTTAGTTACATCCCAACTACTGAATTATGTAGAAATATCAAAAAATACCCTTTGAAGTTCTCTTACCTCAAATATGGTCAACCATCATAGACCGATTTTAATGTTTATAAGGTCTTTGGCAGTGTATAAAGCCATTCTCTCTTTGTAGAATCATTGCTTTAAATGTATTACATCACTTCATTCAGCTTCAGCTAGACCAGAAGCCTCAGAATAACAGAATAACAGACTCTTCTTCATACGGTAGTCGATTGAACACTGACCTCTGCTGTCTCACTGCTCTGATCACTGCAGTTTCCTCTCCTCTGAAGCTGAAAGGATGGGTGTGGGACACGCTTTGCCTGATCCATGTCTCTCGCTCTGGGCTGACTGAGGCAGAGGTATTGGCTCTCCTGGAGGATTTGGGTTACTGTGGTTCTTTGAGAATCCAGACTCTGGAGTGGGCTCGGTTGCGTACTGCACTTGGACCTTGGGTCCGGGAGAAGCCAAATGGCCTTTTGTATTTTAGCCATCAGTCCCTTAGCCAGGCCATTGACCTACTGTTGCTGGGTAAGTGGCAGTCCATCATGCTAATATAGTTGTCTGAGAAAAAAGATCAGTGTTTCTTCTGAAATCGAGGTTATTAATAGGATGTTTGCCCCTCTAAATTAGTGGTCACCAACTCTGTTCATGGAGATCTACTTTCCTGCAGACGTTAGCTTTAACCTTTTAAAGTTATATGGCCTGGAAACCAAAGGAACACTGCAGCATGTGCGATGCAGTTGTCTTTTTTTAAATATCCGCAGTGGTGTTATCTGTGTTCTTCTCTTGTGGTCTGCATTCAGGTGTTGTGGATAAACAAAAAAAACGGAGATACTTCCACTGTATCATTGCCAAGTTCTTTCAAAAGCCCAGTAAGGAACTTTGTGACTGGTTAAGGAAGCTGGAGGAACTGCCCTGGCACCTGGCACAAACTGGATCCTTTAAGGAGCTATATAATATCCTCACTGACCCAGAGTAAGGCTACAGATACTTGTTATTAAATTAATTTCTTTAGACAAGTACATTACCATTGCCAATAGTATAGGAAGATGGAATGTTGTTAGCATTATTCAGATGAGAACTGCCCAGACCTTTCTCTTGGGGGCCTTTTGTTTATGGAAGAGTTTGCAAATTTGTGCAGATTTTTAATCCTAAAGGACTTTACATCTTTGCATGTTGGCTTACACAAAATTGTAAGGATGCTAATAGCAACCCAGAGGAAAAAATGTATAGATATATACATTTTATTTAATAAGGAAAAAATATTCAACACCCTTTCCTTTCCCCTTTAGCAGCAATAACTGCAAACAAACACTTTCTCCAGTTGTTAATTAGCATCTCACAACACCGTGGAGGAATTTTGGCCCAGAACTTCTTTAACTCAGTGACATCTGTAGGCATTCCAGTATGAAGACAAGTTTTGGTGCTGCCACAACATTTCATTAGGGTCTAAGTTAGGATTTTGACTAGGCAATTTTGTTAACCAATATGAGGTAGATTTGCCTTGTGTCCTTCGGATTATTGTCTGGATCTAACTGTGCTTCAGCTCCAGCTCACAGACAGATGACCTGAAATTCTCTTGAATTCTCTTGATTCTCTGACAGCAGAATTCAGTTTCCTGAGTGGTAGCATGGCACCTTGATGCAGCAATGCATCCTTAAACCATCATACAACCACCTTCATACTTCATACTTTGAAAAGCAGTTTCAGGATTTCACCAATACAGAAAGGAGCCCATGGTGGCCAAAATGTTTCACTTTGGATTCAACTGTCCATAACTTATTGTTCCAGGAGGATCATCAAGGTGTTTCTTGACTTTAGCTGAGACAAGAGGTCTGCAGTTCTTTATATGCTGTACTTTGGTTGTTTTTTGCTTATATCAAAGAATCTTCACGAGAATGTCAAGTTAAATGTTATGAGCTGAAGTGCAAGGTTGGTCATGCAACATTCAGAATTTGTAACTTTTACAATGATCTAGTCAAAGTCCTGACCTAAACTCTATTGAAATGCTGTGGCAGGCCCTAAAATTAAAAAACAGTTGCTCAAACGCGTACAAATTTCAGCTGATGCAGTTCTGTAATGTACAGGAATGGTGGCAAACACTTTTTCACAGTATTATGTGTAGTCATTTGCTTCCCTTTTTAAAACATGTAAATCAGACGCAATGGACATAAAGTGTTTTAAACACTACCTTATGACTATATTTGTTACGCACAGGGTGGACAAACAAGTCAGATAAGCTCAGACTACTAAACTCCACACTACATTGATGTTAATCAGCCTATTAAGATAACGTATCACCATATTTTCCATAGAGCTCTGTGTATCCTGTCGAGCTGTGTGAGGCGGTACCCACAGCTAAGGCTTGATCTTGTTCGTTATTGGACGCTTTTGAGCCAGAGAGGATATGACCCCATCTCTTCACTCCAAAAGCTGACTTTACTGAATGGTAACAGAGTCAGAGACAATGTTGACCAGAAATATCACTTGTATTTGAAGTATTTCAAATAAATGACAACCCCTGATGTAGTTTATTGGTTAGGACATGTTTAGTGTTTGCTTTAGGCTTCTTTAGTTTTTTACACTGGTGCTTAGGTAGCTAACAAGTAATGGAATTAAAGCCTGTAGCCCACTAGGTTGGTTAGTACTGTGCAAATATAATTGCCTCCAACTGCATTTTGTTGAAAGTAAATATCACCAATGTTTCTAAAATGTTATTGTAATTCAGTTGTTGAAATGCAAAAACCAAGATATTCAGTGTAGTTTGCTGTGAAACTATGCATAGTAGAGCAACGTACTGACTCCTACAACACAATCACAACAAAAACAAAGGCATTTTTATTTACCATTTATTTACCAAGCCTAGTAACCACACAGTTTATGTGAAATGCTGATCATAGTAAATATACTTTACTATACTATACGTTTCCTTTGGGTGTTCTACAAGTGTTTTTAGCCAGGCAGCATACTTTTAGCCAATGTAAACGTCCATTATTTGTACATTTTAACTCATAGCCCACGTGTGTAACACAGGTTATAAAATGATATATATATATATATATATATATATATATATATATATATATATATATATATATATATATATATATATATATATATCATGTATTTAACAGGCCATCCTCCACTCTACAATGTGTGTAGTTCCTCCCACCTGCAAGATACATCATCCTAGTTTTTAAACCAAAATGTCTTCATCCAGGGATTATTTTGGCACCATTGTAGATGGCAGGTACATTTACACAAGAGATGTAGTGATAGTAGCATTTTCATTTTAGCCAAATTGCCAAAAGCATTAATAAGGTTTTTTGAAGGGATATGAAAATCTGGACTTGCCATGTTAGTATTATTTTGTCCCATTTGTGAAACACTTTTATTGTTGTGACCTCTCTGTCTCACTCTCTCTATATTCTGCAGTATTGTCTTCTGATGTTCTTTTTATGAGAGATGATAAGGAAACGTTCACTACAGAGGTGCAGCCACACACAGGTAAAAGCTGAGCTAAGGAAACGTGTATTACAGATAAACTAAATCACTTTGTCAGTTAATGCTGATGGCACATGCCATTTCTTCTGACCTCAGGTTGTGGTCTGTCAGATCTTGACATTATGGGAAAGTTAGCTCTTCTCTCCTTTGACATCATGCTCTGTTTGGGAAAGACTAAAGAAGCTGAGTGCATACTGTTGCAGGCAGAAACAACCCTTCAACAGGTGAGACGCCCAAATGATGAGGTCATATTCAAGCCTGGTTTTGAGACCCATTGTTTTTAGCTATATTATATACAGACTGATACAAACTGGTGATCAAAGGAAAACCAGTGCTGCCTGCCATCAGCAGCTGGAGGCCGAGAGAGCACAATTTGACTTGCCATCTCTCCCAGGTGAGTAGATGGCTTTCTCTTTCTTCCCACATCACAGGCTGGCACAGGTGTCTGCTAGCCGTTGCATCACAGCTGGGCACCTGACGCTTTCCTCCAGTGTGTTGGTTGCCTGGTGACGTTGCATTGGTGACAGTTTATCAAGTGGCAGTGGCTGCTTGTGCATGTGTCGGAGAAGGCATGTGTCAGCACCCCCCCCTCCCCCTTCCAGTGTCGGGAGCATTACATGTGATGGGGGAAAGTACTAAAGAGTGGGTTGGGTAATTGGCTATCTAAAATAGAAGATGAAGATTGGGTAAAGCATTAAAAGGAAAATAAAAGAAAAGCCTCAATAAACACCTACAGATATTTCTAGGCAAGAGAAATACAGCTAAGCAAAAAAATATCACACCATGCTCTGTGAAATGAGTAAAAAATGAAGGAGGACCAGCTGACCTCAATTTTGGATTAAGATAATAGATAATAAAAAGATCTTCATGTCCTGGAGATCTACACCCTGTAGAGTTTAGGTCCAGCCCTAATGTAGCACACATGGGCCATGTAATGAAGGCTTATAGGGGCTTCTGAATATATATGTCAGGGTGGTAGATCTCCTGGACTTGGAAGAAGCAGCCCTGACATAAAGGAAAGTATCACTGCAAACCAATACAGGGTTATCAGACTGATAAGCTTTATAACATTTGTGAGTACTCACAGAGGTTCCTCTTACTCACTCTTAGGACATCTCTCTTATATGATTCTCTGCAGGCAGATGAGCTGGATGGAGGCAGTGTAAGATCACTGCTTGAAGAGCAGCACATGCTGGCAAAGTTCTATATCTACATGCAGCAGCTAGAGGACGCTGAGGTGTACAGCAACAAAGGCCTTGAGACGGCAGACATCCTCACAGTTTCCAGTTCTGCCTATACAGAAGACATCAGGATGATAAAAGGTAGTAGAAGAATTGTGTAAGTCTGCATAGAAGCATAACTGCGAATATACAGCTTATCTCATGCCTGTGACTGTGACGCTCATTCTTTATGTGTTGCCATTTAGACATTATGGAAGTATGTAGCTCCTTTGTCTTAGTGCTTGTTTCGTTTTTTAGGGCAGTTGCTGTGTTTTCTGTGTCAGCTAGCGCTGGAGAGAGGCCGTTTATGTTCAGTTCCAGGACTTTTGAAGCAAATCAGCAATACTGGCATCAAGTCAATCCATCCATGTGCTGAAGCAGCTGTTAATTTACTGCAAGGCCTACACAAGTAAGTGGTAATATGCTGAAATAGGTCAACTGAAGACTACTTCTAGTAATGAGGACTGACAGTGACACTGTTATGTTGTTGTAAAGTCCAAGTACTACTACTCCAAGTTATAAGCGAGTTATATATTATATAGATATATATATATATTATACGTTTATGGACTTATATTTATATATAAGTCCAAGGTCTAAAAGAAGACCCACACTGAAACCCTCAGCTGAGCGGAGATTGATTGGGATGGTTAGAAACAACCCAAGAACTACCAAGGCACAGGCCTGCCATGAACTGAAAGCTGCTGGAACACCAGTGTCGCTCACTACAATCAAGCAGGTTTACCCTTAGAAAGAATCCCCTGCTACAAAGTCAACAATGTAATTTGCTCCTGACCACATAGACATATTCAGCCTCAAGAACACTGTACCAGACATGGTGGTGATCGCATTTTGGGGTTACAACATGACTGTGACCCCAAACACAGAGTAAATCAGGTTGTAGAATATTGGATACACAAGCTAACATGAAACTTTTGAAATCGCCTTCCCAAAGTCCTGACCTTAACTCTGTTAAAAATATGTGGGCTGTGATGAAAGGTCAGAGTGTGCCAGGAAAGTGCATTGTGCATTAAAATGTGTGTTCTCTGAAGAGGATGCGATTTAGTTTAATTCAAAAAAATCTACATGGGGTTACCCAAACCTTGCCATGCGACTCTATTTCTTGGTTAATATTGAAGTTTTCAATTTTGAAATGTAAAAGATTCTGCTTTTCTCCCAAATTACAACTGATATAATTTATAAGTAAAAAAAAAAGAGTTTTACCAGTGCTCTCAAACATTTGAATCTTTTGGGGATTTATGTTTGTAATTTGTGAGGAATAAATGTTGTCTGTGTGCAGACGGGCTGTTGGTGATCTGAGAGCAGCTGAGAGTTTGGTGCAGGCTGTTTTGGCCAGTAGGAGGCATTGGTATGGCAGCGAACATCCGCTGGTTGCAGCAGTGGAAGAGCAGCTGGCCGACATTTGGACTGACAGCTTCCACATTGACAAAGAGTGAGACATCAAGCAGATTATATAGATCATCGTTTCTTATCCCGCTGCCAGCAACTCATAAAGGGCTGGCTTCGATCAGGCAGCAGGTGTTAGAGCAAGAAGAACATGGAAAAGTGGAGTGCAGTGGAGTTTTTTTCAGGACAGGGACTGGGAAACACTGATCTGATCACAGAAAGAGTTCAGAGAGTTTAGAGTTTTTAGAGAGACTCTTTTTGAAGTGTAGTTATGTGGAGAGAATTCTAAAAGGCATGAAAACAACAGCTATTTACCAATATTTTGGTCTATTTAACCAGAATAAACCTTATTATCTAATTATATTAAAGCATTTTCATATACATTTATTATATATAAACCATTCCAATATAAACCATTCAGAAATGCTTTGGCTGGCAGTGCACATGCCTTCATAAAGGTGCCTATGAATGGAGGTGGCAAGGGTTTGAAAATAACGTTCTTATCAGGTCTGCTGTATGTACGTAGTGGTAGTGTAGCTGTTTGCTGAGTGCTGTAAAGTGACCTTTCTCACTTTTTGTCCTGTAGCTGGACTCAGAGGAAGGCCACTGAACTGTTTCGTCATGCCATCCATGTAAGAGAATCAGTAACTAAGTGCTGGGGGATGACCTCCTTTCTGTCCAAGCCCACACTGCAGGATCTCACAAACACTCTGCTCAAACTTAGTAAGTAAAAAAAGGGCTTTGGGTAAGTGTAGGGCATTTTAACTGGAGTGTCTTCGCTCAGTGGATGTTGGAATATGGGTATTCCTGGATTAGACCAGTTTGATTAAGGTAGAAGCAGCTGTACTTCGAGAGCCGGAAACTTTACTTTTCGCTTTGTGAAATTTTACTCGTTTATGTTGCTTGATGTTTAGATTGCGATTTACTGCAGTAATGTGATGTGGCCTTTATTACATATTACAACCAAACATACACTGAAAAAATAGTCTGGATATTATAATAAACAACATGTATTTCTGATCATGTGGTGGATGTTATTAGTACGTAAACAGTACTGACCCTGTCCATACCATTTTTTCTTTTTTCTTCTGTGGTAGGAAGCCTCTGATATGTGGAGCCAGGAATGATAGATGACAGGGTAAAAGGGGAGGTGACAGGGTGGTGGAGGGTTGTACAGACTTGTCATAGACACATACAAGGTCAAGATGGAATTTATAGGACGTTAGATTAGGGCGAATTAATGGAATTTATTAGGACGTTATTTTTGGTGTTTTATTTTAATCTGGCACTACTACTGCATTTCATCAATGTCAAAATAGCATGATACATAGGCCAGTATTGTGATGCTCTTAATAAACCAATACATTTGTGGACTTTTCATCCACTCACACCCTGTTTTCCCTTCAGGTAAAGTGTTAATGCAGAGCTCCTGCAGGGCAGAAAGGAGAGAGGCTCTGAGTTTACTGCAGAGAGCTACTGACTTGAGTCACCTCCTCGACACCGGGCACTCATTCCACAAACACGTGCAACAGTAAACTTAATCATTGTGTATTATAACACTGGTCTAATCACACTAGTACTGCTAATACATTATTTTTCCATTACGCCAACTGCAGTTAAACAGCCAAGACATGTTTAGTGCTGACAATTCAGGTTTCAGGATGGCTACTACTTTAGTTACGTTTAGCTACGTTAGTTAATTTTAGTTACTTGTGGCCATTCATAACAGTATGCCGTTGTCCTGTTTGATGATTGAGACATGCAGTGCTAACTAATAGGGTTTAAGCTTGCATTGCTTGTTAGTAAGGACATGTCATCACTGATCAGCTGCATTGGGAATAAGGGAGAAACTGTTTTCCTAACTATTCTTTTAATGGCTTTTCTTGTTTGTTCACTCAGTGTCCTAAACACAGATATTGCGGGAGTCAAGACGCCCCTGACTCCCACAGCAGCTTGTTCAACCACTACACTCTTCACTGAATTCCCTCCACTTCATCAATCTTCCCAAAACCCAAACAGGCCTAGACTAACTTCTAGACAATCTGGAAGTGCACCGGTACCTCCGAAGCCTAAGTGGAACCTGGACGAAACCCTAACCAGGCCCCGGACAACCTTTCAGACCACTGTGTTTGGGCCACAGAGTGATATCAGGACACTGGTACCCAGAGCAGGTGTGTGTGGATCCAGGAGGGCCTCATCTCCAGAGAGGTCTGCCAGTAGACCGCTTCCTGTTCGCTGCCATGTGCAAGAAGAAGCAGTGAAAGCACTCAATAGACAGATGGGGACGTCTGTTAACAGAAAATCAACACATTAAGACTGCATGATTTGCACTTGATTTGCTCCTTGTTTATTAACATGCTTGAAAAAAAAAAATTAAATTTAAAAATCTGAATTCAATTGAGTGGTTGTGTATTTGGTCTGGATCAATATATTTGATATTATTCATATTTATATTTATTTATTTAGAAGTACATAGACAAGGATTCTAATGTTTTCTCACTTTATTGTTTCCGCAGCGCCCTCTACTGGGCAGGTTGTTGTCTCCTTAACGCTGAGCCCGTTTGTCACCACCAGAGGGCGGACACTGGAAATTAGGACATTTATTGCTGTGATAGATTTACAAAAGACAGAGAAAGCGAAAGATACAGAATACTTTTTAGTCTAAATATTTAACATTAAATAATTAATGATTTTAAATGAATTGCATTTTTGCATAAAAACTTTTATTAAATGCATCGTCAATATAATTTCGAGAGCGTAGCCTTCTACCGTAAGTACAAAATCTGATCACTTTATTTAATGATATAATTAAATAAAACATATAATAAACAGAATATATATATTATACACATTAGCTATATGCTTTCTGTTTATTATGTTTTAATTTAAACAACATTGAACTTAGCTCCATTATATTAATTATTTGAAACATTGTATAGTTAACTACTGTCAACACTCCGTTCACTCCTCATTTTAACTTCCATCTTCTGATATCATGAGTTTGAATATAAAGTGATATTGATCAAAAATCACAACCGATGCGAACTGGGGACTTTTATTTTGAAATAAATATTGTCTCCGGATGCTACGCGCTTGAAAGCGTGTTTGTGCCACATGTGTGACTAGCATGGTGATGCTTTTCAGCATCGAGCTTCAAATAACAGCACGCGAATAAGACGACATGGCGAGTATATCCACCGAGGTAACTACAGTAGCTGTATTAATATTAGTCATGTTGTTCGGAGTTGCTCAGACTTTTGAGTGACTGTTTACTGTAGTTGATGCCCAGAAAAATGTTGAATGCGAGAAACGCGAGCTTGTTTAGTGTGGAGTTTAGCTAAATACAGCATGTATTTACTGCAAATATGAAGAATATGAAGTTCTGTTTAGGCTGATTTATTAATACTAGTATCCACAATCATCGTCGCATTAGCTTGGCTGTTTCGCCTTTAGTGAGGTTGCCCTGAAAGTTTATAGAGCACACCGGGCAGTCACCCATCCGCCTCGACGCCCAGTTCAGACCTAACCGCCCTCATTCCCTCACTCTTGCCCCTCATTTTAAAGTGCTGTGCAGTACTGCTGTGCTAAATGGTAGTGTGTGGTTTTGGACGCAGCCAGGAACAAGGCAGAATCAGGTAGGGTGGATTAGTGTTGGAGGTCAGGACTGCAGGACCTAGACCTTCATGAGCGATTACTGCCATAGGGCACATGTTCTCAAACTGGTAGGGGACTGCCTCGTGTCCTGCACGGTTTAGTGTTTTCCCTGTTCCCAACACGCCTGGGTCAGATAATCAGTTAATGAACAGGCCACTCCTGAGTAGAACTAGCTAAAGTTCACGAGGGAAGACACTACACTGTCATGGCATTGAGATATGGTGGGTTTTTAGAAATAGAATTTTTTGGGTATCTACAGACAGGGGTGCCAACATTAGCTATCATTATAGGGGTGTGGCATAACCATACCTTATCATAATATTTCAAGACATTTTCACTATACATTATATTTATTTTTCTGACATGTTGGATTTGACAAAAAAATATCAAGTATCCAGGAAGAAATACAAAATAAAATAAAATGTGTGTATGTGTGTGTATATATATATATATATATATATATATATATATATATATATATATATGTGTATATATATATATATGTGTATATATATATATATATATATATATATATATATATATATGTATATGTATGTGTGTGTCTGTATGTATATAGTGTGTGTATGTGTGTATGTATGTATGTATCCAAAAAAGCATCCTGTGATGTCATTTTTCTTGTGTTTATAATGTCATGTGGCTGAGTTCTACCAACAAATACTGGAAGCTTATGAAGAGCCAGTTATTGGCATTCAACTGCAGGCACAAATCAAATAATTAAGTCATTTCAGATGGTCCTGTTTTTGTAGTATATGCCAACTGACATGTATATGTAGGCAAAGTATGTTGATTTTGTTACATTAGCCTTTGAGTCCCAGTGTGAAATTAAAGAAGCCAGAATCAAGTGAGGGGAAGTGAGGGCCAACTCAGTTTGCTGATATCCCTGCACTAGCACAGCTACTACACCTGGCTATGGTGAGTTAAATCAGGTGTGCTTGACCAAGAAAAGCACAGAATTGAGCCCTGGTGTGTAATTGTGTCATTTTCTGTTCATTCTGTAGCTAGTAAGTAGCAGATGACTTTCCAGTGTCATTTCTAACACTTGCTTTCTAATCATGTTGATAGTTTTTAACATCTTCATTGCTTGCATGTGTTATTCACTTTTTTTTTTTTTATTATTATTGTTTTGGGGTTGAATTCTCAGCCTCAAGCAGATGTTCCTGTGGATGAACCTGTGCATGCGGAGGAACAAGATAGTAGCGGTGCTACAGAAAAACCGAGCCCTGACGCCATACCTGATCTCAGTACAACAGAGGATGCCCTACAGCTAAGTGGCACTATGGATGTGAAATCTCCAGAAGAACAGGACAGTAACCGTGCTGTAGATGAAGGTGCCCAAAAAAACTCTGACCTTGTACCTGATCCAGGTACAGCAGAGGTTGGCCAACAGGCAAGTGAGCCCATGGAGATGAGCATGTCTAACCAGCCTGAAGTGGATGAACCTGTGGACAATGATAATCTTCATGAGCATAAGGAATCAGAAATGGACAGTGCTACAGAAAAATGCACATTACAGAGCCTTGATGCTGTACCTGATGCAGCTACAGCAGAGGGTAACTCGCAGCAGAATGAACCCATGGACCTTAGAGCATCTGCCCAACAGGACGAAGAACCAGGCTCTCGTAGTGAGGCTGTGGATGAAGTCACCGTGAGTCCCGTCAGTGGTGGAGGATCATTGACTCTGCTGAGCATGCAGTACAGAGATGACAGCTCTGAAGACCTCTCAGATAGGTATACAACACTTGTAATGAAGTCCTGCACTGTATGTCCAAATGTTTGTGGACACCCTCTCTAATAAATGCATTTAGCTTAGCTATCTTAATTAGCACCCATTACTGACACAGATGTGCAAATGTACATACCTTGTCTGGTTCGTGTAGAGAAGTACTGCCAATAGAAAAGGACTTTCTGGAGCAGATAGGCATGAATGTCAGGTGTGGGCTAGAAGGGTATAAAGCCCTCCAGCATAAAGCTGTGGAGCAGTGGCACTGTGTTCTCTGGAATAATGGATGGTGCTTCATCCAATACTTCTGGGATGAGCTGAGGAGGTGGATATGAGGTGGGGTCCTGACCTCACTAAAGCTCTTGGCGCTAAATTCAATAAAATTCTCACAGCAATGCTCCAAAATCCGGTAGAAAACTAAAGACTTTTAGTAAAGATTTTTAATAACCTTGGATTCAGAAGAAATAATTAATGAGCAGGTGTCCCAATACTTTTGTCCATATAGTGTATTTAACCATACAAAACACCATTTCTGCATTCAAAGTGTTGTGTGATTGTCATGTGTGAACCCTTGAGGAACACTCTTGTATTGGTGTGTGTAGATGCATATAATTATGATATATATTTCAGTTCATGGGCATTTCTCTTTTTTTTTTTTTTTCAGTGACTCTGACTCCTCCTCTTCTTCATCTTCCTCATCGTCCTCTTCTTCATCTGGTGTCATTTGCTCAGTGGTGAAGGAGCTTGATCAAGACGAGGACCAAGAGGATGGTCTTGCTCTTGGGAAAAGACCACCACCAGTCAAGACACAAGATGAGCTGCTGATTGAAGTAAGGGAGCTTAACTGAAGAGACGGTGCTGTTAGGTGCAGTGACTGCAGATGTTCTGTATAGTATAGTATAGTACAGTACAATATGGTTGTAAGATCAGCCAAGCGTATTCTAGCCTAAATACCACAAGTTATGAATGCTGTCAGTTTATATGACAGCAGTAAAAAAAGAGCTCAACATTGAAGCAGAGGGTTAGGATAAGATTTATTTTATCGAGTCCTGATCTTTTAGAATAGGCTTGGACTGGTCCTGATGCTGATCTACTGGATCAGATTGCGAAGTCACTAAGAATAAGTGTTCTGTTAAAAGCAGCATTATGTGAGAATGGTTGGAAGTGTACTTTGTGCTTTACGCAGTCCTATCTGGGCAAGCTTAGAGATGCAGAACAGTCACTGAAAGTAAAAGAATCGTGTAGACTGCAGAGGCGGCAGGGTAATATACATAACATAAACATGAACATATTGGAGCCATTTTTATGCCAGGTGTGGGCTAGAGGGGTATAAAACCCCCCAACAGTGGGCTGTGCAGCAGTAGAACGGTGTTCTCTGGAATTATGGTGGTGCTCCATACAATACTCTTGGGATTGTGATTTTGGGAGTTGAGGATGAGGTGAGATGGTGATTATCCTGACCTCACTAATGCTCTTGTCACTGAATGCAATCAAAATCTTCACAGCAATGCTCCAGAATCTAGTAGAAAGCCTTCTCTGGACAGTAGAGACAGGTTACTCCAGTTTTGTCTTTACCAGCTCTGAAAATGTCACTATTTAGTATGTAGCGTGTGTGTGTGTGTGTGTGTGTGTGTGTGTGTGTGTGTGTGTGTGTGTGTGTGTGTGTGTGTGTATATATGTGTATATGTGGTCTGTGGTCTGTTGAATTAACTGTGTGTTTGTGTGTGTGTTTGTGTAGGATCTCCCTGCAGTGGAAAATCTGAACATCAGCCTTCCGGAGAATACAGAGATTGAGCCCGTTGGAGCCATCTCGAGCATCGTAGATCAACTAGGTATTCTTAGAGTCCAGCTCCAGAAATCATAAAACCCAGGAATCAGTGTATAATTTTCTACATAATTGTAAATGTTGGAAGAGACAATAATATTTGATAAATATAAAGCTGATATTTGATATTTGTATTCTTAGTGATTGTTGAATCAAAGAAGGACTCACAGCCCCTGAATGATGACAGCGTCCTATTCAACAAGGACAGGCTAGCTGTTGGCAGGGTGAGTCGTCCACATACTTTACAGACATTTCATATTCTTAGTATTAGGATTTCCCTTTTCCCGATCTACACGGTCACTGAGTTTAAATGGTATCTTTTCAGCTAAAAGGTCAGCTGTGGTATATAAAGTTATCTTTAATTGATTTATTTATTTTTTGTTCATAGGTGTTTGAAGTCTTTGGCCCGGTGTTTCAACCTTACTACATCCTGAGGTTCAACTCTCATGAAGACATAGACCAGAGGAGCTTGAAAATAGGCGAACCGATTTTCTTTGCCCCAAAAGTCAAAGACTTCACTGACTACATATTTACTGAGCAGCTCAACAGGTGAGTGACCAGTCATTTGAGAGATCTGCTTTCTTGCATGGGATAGCTGAATGTTTTGACTTGGCCGATCAGCCAGTCACTTAGCCATTTGGTCATCCTCTCAGTCAGTTGCTCATTTGGTCATGTTGAGCAAGCTGAGCTCGCTGCAGAAGGGGTTACTATTACCACTTTAGTGCCTTTATGGTGGAGAAGTGTTTTTTCAGAAGTGACACTGTCCTTTTTTAGCATCATATCACAAACAGGGTCTTCTGTTGCTCATGTTGATTTAATGTTCTGGTCTTTCACTGTAGATTTAAAGGATCGGATGCTTCTTGGAAGAATGATCAGGAGCCTCCCCCAGAGGTAAATAATTTGCTTTACTTCTTAGGCTTTTTCCGGAAATGTTTGAATTTTTTCAGACACCCAATCAGGTTTTAGGTTGCTGTTTATTGTAGGGGTGAGCAATATGACGATATTTTATTAAAACTGAGGTTGAATTTTATGGTGATACAAGCAAGCATACTGTGGATACACTGACTGCCTGCCTATTTTATTACAGAGCATGTATTTAATGCTGTTTAATTGGAACATGCACTACTGAGTATGGGACAGTATCCGAGTAACAGTTTTCAAGAATGGGTTGCTACTGATTTATTTTGTCTGCATGTGAAAATATTGTGATAAATATTGTATAGCATTAAATTGTCTTTAAATATCCTGATGGGAGATTTTTATTATATTGCTTACCTATAGTTTATTATAAGCTTCCAATTTAACACCTCTAGTGGTAAATATGGCAAATATCTAGTAGTGGTAAATGTCTTATAGTAGCAGTTTGAGTTCTCTGAAGAGGCAGATCTAGAATTGCAGTCTACCTGTTTTATCATTAATACTGTTTGATCTTTGAGCACATTGATATTCATGTATTCTAACTTTAACCTCAGGTAGCTGTATTTGATGACTAGGTCTTAATAATGTACTGGACAGTTCTAAATTACAATCATGTTAATTAGGGCTTAATGAGTTTGCTTCTCTGCTGATAGGGTGATAATAGGGTGTGGAGTTTGCTGGTTTGTGTTTATTATGTTAATTGCTTTGTGTGTGTGTTTGGGCAGGCTCTGGACTTCAGTGATGATGATGAAGAGAAGCTGGCCAAGCAGAAGCGGAAGGAGGAGAAGAGACAGAAGCAAACCCGGGAGGAGTCAGACTCTGGTCAGTCACAGTACCAAACACTGCTATTTAACAAAGCAGTACCAAAAATGACTGTGTAGTAAACAAAAACACTAGTTCTTATTACACAATAAACACCACAGAACACTAGGTACTGAACACCACATCTTTGCTCAAGAGCTGCTCTGTACCACACCTTCCCCAAACATTTGATTTCTACCAGTGCTGTACTAACCACTGCTCTTTACCACAGATCCAAATGCCACCAAACATCTTTAGTAAATCAAAGCTTTGCTAAACACACCCCTTTTTCTCTACCAAACACAGCTCTGAATCACACCAAACAACTTTATAACAGCTATATCAAACACTGCATGTTATTTTACTGTTACAAAGCTTTGCTCAACACTGCCCTTTGCCACTGCTCTACCAAACACTACTATTGATCTCTCTATGGCCCGTCTCTTTACCACGCCTCTATGTAACAAATCAGAGCTGAGCAGTGATTGGTATGCTTTATTCTTTCACAACTAGGAAAATGCTGCCAATTACATCATCTGTCAAACATTACCACACTCCTATCTCCTATACCACAGATTTACCAAATAAGCATAAAATTGACCAAATTCTATGTCTCACTTCTGCCACTTTCTCCTGTTGCTCTTCCATCCAGTAACATGTCTGCATGCTCATCTTCTTGTCTTCTATTTAACAGAGATTGAAACACCTACCTCTAGACCCCAGAAACCCCCCAGGAGGAAACAGAACCGGAACCCTCAGCGTGGCCAGCCTGCACATCACAACCCCCGTGGCGGGTTCCACAGCAACTACCATGCCAACCCTCATTTCCAGTCCCAAGGCCCACCCCATTTTCCACCCCAAGGTAGTCCCCGATTTCCACCCCAAGGGAACCCCCGTTTTCAGCCAGACTGTATGTTTCCTCCGCCTGGCCCATTCCATCCTCCTTTCCCAGGCCCTGGCTTCTCGCCCTACCCTGGACCACCACCTCCTCCTCCTCACATGGGCATGGGTCCCTGGCCTCCTGGCCCTTACCCAGGCATGATGTTCCACTACCCACCTCCTCCACCACCGCCACCTCCTCCGTCAAATTAACTAATCCCTCAATGATCGTCTGTATGTAGTGCTCTTTTAAAGGCATCCATGGTAACCTTGAGTTTGAAATGTCCTGAACACCCCTTTTCAGGAGTGTCTACATGAGCTGAACTCACCTGGCTGGACAGGAGTGCTATATTCTAATCGTTTTGTAAGGGGATGGGAGTGACGTGGATTTAAATAGTTTCTTAATGTATTTTTGTCAAAGGAGGATGCTACTAAAGGAATTAGAAATTAGTACCGACTAGATGGGAGTCATATCGAAGTACAATTTTTTGTGTAAATATTTGGTTGTTTGCTAATTTACTCTCAATTATACGCGTGACAATCTACATTGTACAAGTGTAAAGTTATTTTCTTTTGTTTTTTATAATAAAATGATAACTCACTACCAGTCTTCTGTGAATGGTCCATATGGTATTAGCATAATCTTCCTGAGAAGAGTGCAGGCCAATTTAAAGAGCTCAACACAACTAAATCAACCCCAAATTCAGCGCAATTTTAATAACTACTACAGAATTATTCAACCCCTTCGTCTCTAGTACTTAGTAGAGACCCTTCTACTGTTATGACCTGCTGCAAATATGACGCATAGCCAGCCTTTGGCTACTACCACCTTAAACATGCAAGGGGACTAATTTTTGTCTGGGCAGCTTAAAATGCTTCATATTTATTTTAGGAATGCAGTTTGTTTTTTTCCCCAAAGCCAATGCCTGACAAACAGACCCATGGTGTTATTTAGAGAGGAAAAACCATTCAGAGCGCCATGACCTTTCTCCATTGTGTTAAACTAACACCCTGCTCTGTTCCACTCTTTCCCACCATCACTCTTTCTTGTTTTGAGGTGTTCTGCTTTTGTCGCCGGTGCATAGCAGAGTCACAGTGTGTTTCCAGTGGACTGGCTGTGTCCGGGGCCGCACCAGTGCAGCTGCGGATTGGCAGCAGCTTCCCCTTTTCCCTCCAATCCAGGCCATCTGGATGGAAAGTATATGCTGTGTTTGTGATCAGAGCTGCCTGAAACAGGAAGCAGATTAGTGCTGTTTATCTCACTGTAGCATATTGACTCCCTGCTTGAAAGGGATGCTTTTGGATTTAAATGCCATCACTTTACTCTGTGTGTGCATGTGTGTGTGTGAGGGAGAGAGAGAAGTGATGATGTCTGTTTGGCTTTTAAATGATGTCCTTATCTTTCTTCCAGCTTTGAGTTGAAATATCCATCCAGCCTGCTATTCTGTTCTCATATTGAGAGAGAGAGAGAGAGCGAGAGCGCAAAAGGTAGAAGAGGTGTGTAGCCGGGCACCAGCTGGTGTGCTACACTACAGGCCAAAGTTATGGAATCAAAACATTTTGTAGCACATTTTCCTGGTTTGCATGGGTGCACTCTCACTATAATGTGTTCAAGTGAAAGTTCTTCTCATTGAACACATCAGATTCAGCTGATTTAGCTTCATGAGCATTTTAAAAATACACTGCTCAAATAAAGGGAACACTTAACACAATATAACTCCAAGTAAATCAAAAATCTGTGAAATCAAACTGTCCACTTAGGAAGCAACACTGATTGACAATCAATTTCACATGCTGTTGTGCAAATGGAATAGACAGATGGAAATTATTGGCAATTAGCAAGACACACTCAATGAAGGAGTGGTTCTGCAGGTGGGGACCACAGACCACTCCTCAGTACCTATGCTTTCTGGCTGATGTTTTGATCACTTTTGAATGTTGGTGGTGCTTTCACACTCGTGGTAGCATGAGACGGACTCTACAACCCACACAAGTGGGCGCTACCAGGAGACATGGCGGAGGCCGTAGGAGGGCAACAACCCAGCATGAGGATGGTATGAGGGCCCGATGTCCACAGAAGGGGGTTGTGCTCACAGCCCAACACTGTGCAGGACGCTTGGCATTTGCCAGAGAACACCAGGATTGGCAAATTTGCCACTGGCGCCCTGTGCTCTTCACAGATGAAAGCAGGTTCACACTGAGCACGTGACACACGTGACAGAGTCTGGAGATGCCGTGGAGAGCGATCTGCTGCCTGCAACATCCTTCAGCATGACCGGTTCAGCAGTGGGTCAGTAATGGTGTGGGGTGGCATTTCTTTGGAGGGCCGCACTGCCCTCCATGTGCTCGCCAGAGGTAGCCTGACTGCCATTAGGTACTGAGATGAGATCCTCAGACCCCTTGTGAGACCATATGCTGGTGCGGTTGGCCCTGGGTTCCTCCTAATGCAGGACAATGATAGACCTCATGTGGCTGGAGTGTGTCAGCAGTTCCTGCAATATGAAGGCATTGAAGCCATGGACTGGCCCGCCCGTTCCCCAGACCTGAATCCGATTGAGCACATCTGGGACATTGTGTCTCGCTCCATCCACCGTTACGTTGCACCACAGACTGTCCAGGAGTTGGCGGATGCTTTAGTCCAGGTCCGCCACCTCATCAGGAGCCTGCCCAGGCTTTGTAGGCACGTGGAGGCCACACACAATACTGAGCCTCATTTTGACTTGTTTTAAGGACATCAAAGTTGGATCAGCCTGTAGTGTGTTTTTTCACATGTTGTGTGTGACTCCAAATCCAGGCCTCCATTGGTTAATAAATTTGATTTCCATTGATGATTTTTGTGTGATTTTGTTGTCAGCACATTCAACTTTGTACAGAACAAAGTATTCAATGAGAATATTTTATTCATTCAGATCTAGGATGTGTTATTTGAGTGTTCCCTTTATTTTTTGAGCAGTGTATATCAGTCGGAGCTGCAGTGAAGCTCTGTGAGAGATTCAGGTAGATGTACACTTAAGAGGTTTAAGCAAACCCTATGGCTGTGCCCCAATTGTATACCAAACACTAATACTATAAGGTAAATACTTTGGCAGGGTTTTGTACTAACAGGAAGTGATGAAGCGTTGTTATGCCAACATACATCACTACAACCTCTCCTGACACCGTCACTGCTGCACATGCATCGTTATCCATGTTTTTATTCTTCATAATTGTTCCAGGTGTGACTAGCTCCTCTAGAGACAGTTACTCCTAAGACGTCCCAATATTTTTGTTCATATAGTGTTTTAGGCTTGGGTTTGTTTGCATCTGTTGAATTGTTTCTAGGTATTATATAAGGATAAAACCTATGAACCAACCTTTGCTGATTACTGGGATCAATTAAGATGAACACACCCTTGCCTAATTACTGCCAGCCCTGGTGAACCTGAGCATCACTGAGATCATAGACATACATCTAGAACCTCTAGAATGGATCTGAGATTGCAGCAAACCACAGTAGGATGAGCCGTCATCTCCAAAACATGGAACAATGACGAGTCTTCCCAGAAGTAGCCAGCCTACCTCCTGGCGTGCAATGATGGCTTATCTGGGAAGTCATAAAACAGCCCAGATAAACAATTGAGGAACTACAGACCTTGCTCACCTCAGGTATGGTCATTGTTAAAATTGTAGCATTAAAAGGAGACTAGCCAAATGCAGTTGCATCTGGCAATTCGTCCTTTCACAATAAGACCATCATACCAACAGTCAAACATGGTGGTGGTAGTGTAATGGTGTGGGGATGCCTAATCGATGTTGGTCCAGAATGTCCAGACCAGTCTATGATCTGAATCTGACAAAAACAAGTACACATTTAAATCGCTCAAAACAAACAGACGGAAGGTTTGGAGTAGCCAAGTCCTGTGTTTGTCAACCTTGGTCCTATTTATATTGTTCTTCTTTAACAATCCCACTTTAACTCAATACTGGGCTGTTAATGAGCTGATTAGTTGGATCAGTGTTTGATGGAAGCAGGGACAACACTAACAAGTGCAGGGCAGTGGGCCTCCAAGACCAGGGTTGAGAAATTCAGTCCTAGTCTTGACTTGAACCCCTTTGACCTTACAAGATCATTGAAAGCCCTCCAGTGCTTTTCAACAAAGTAATTCTGCAATAAACGGTTGTAGCTGTTGCTGGTGAAGGTGTCACTAATGGTAATTGAGCTTAAGGGGCTTTTAGTAACATGCAAAAACAGTAAACCAATAGCGGGCAAGTATTTTTCCCAGCACTGTGCATGATTTCCAAATGTGTTTTTGCTGCTCATATTCATTCTGTTCTGCCATTTTCATGATATTCCACATGCATTTATACTCACAGATTATACACACACACACACACACACATACACACATCTGCTCAGGCAGCAGAGATAATGATTGCACTCTATATGGTTTGGATATGACTTCGGCCACACACTTCCCTCAGACGCCATCCAGCAGGCTTTGGTTGCTTGGCAACTCCATAAAATGACGGTGATGCACGAAGGTGAACTTCATTGCTTTTTTTGAGCTTCAGTGAGTTGGCTGAATTATGCAACACCTCTGGGGCCATGCAGTCAATGTATTTTTAGAAATACATACTAGTACAGCTTACCTGCTGAATTCTGAGTTCATAGATAGACTGACAGATTGATGGACACTCACTAAAGAAGCACAACTGAACTGTATAATTTATATAGGCTAGCTTTATTACAGAACATTCATTACATTACATTCATTTTTATATAATAGAGTAGGATAGAAGTGCTTTAATGGTTCTATAATGAGATTCCATATGAGATAACAGCAAGAATTCCTCACCATCCTCGTGCAACGGCATCTACAGGAGCCTGAAGTTACTACCACCTTACATGCAAGGGTATTAATTCTTTATGGCATATGTATCTTAAAATAATAAAAAATAATAAAATAAAATAACAAAAAAATAAATAATGGGAAAGGATCTCAAAGAAATCAAGAATGGATCTCAACGTAATGAGAAAGGATCTTAAAATATTGATAAAGTATCTTAATGAAAAATCATCTCATAATAATGAAAAATCATCTTAAAATATCGATAAACAATCTTAATGAAAAATTATCTAAAAATTATGAAAAATCATCTAAAAATGATGAAAGATCATCTTAAAAATATCGATAAAGAATCTTAATGAAAAATCATCTAAAAATGATGAAAGATCATCTTAAAATATCGATAAACAATCTTAATGAAAAATTATCTAAAAATGATGAAAAATCATCTAAAAATGATGAAAGATCATCTTAAAAATATCGATAAAGAATCTTAATGAAAAATCATCTCATAATAATGAAAAATCATCTTAAAATATCGATAAACAATCTTAATTAAAAATTATCTAAAAATGATGAAAAATCATCTAAAAATGATGAAAGATCATCTTAAAAATATCGATAAAGAATCTTAATGAAAAATCATCTTAAAATGATGAAAAATCATCTTAAAATATCGATAAAGAATCTTATTAAAAATTATCTAAAAATGATGAAAAATCATCTTAAAATATCGATAAAGAATCTTAACGAAAAATCATCTCAAAATAAGAGAAATTATCTAGAAAAATCTAAAATGCATCTGAAAATATTGATAAAGTATCTTAGTATCTTAAAAGTCAAAATAATTATAATTATATAAACATTTTAAAATCTGAAAATAATGAGAAAGGCTCTGTATAAAGCTTTGTTCTGTATTGTCAGAGGGATGAGAAAGAAAAAATAATATAAATATAAAATATCAAGAAAGAATAATAATGTAAAATCGTCTCAAAATATCAAGAACGTATCTCAACATAATGACATAGTAATTCACTTAATAATAAAATACAAATCACACACACACAAACACACACTTCTCTGATGTTTCACATTTGTGTAGCTAGAGAGGATGAGGAGGGTGAAGAGGTGAACACGGCGCGGAGAGAGGAGACGAGTTATGAGCAGGGAGAGGAAGAGGGAGCGCAAGAGCAGGAGGGAGGGAGCGAGAGAGAGAGAGAGAGAGAGCGAGAGAGAGAGAGAGAGAGAGAGAGAGAGAGGGGGGGGGGAGAGAGAGAGAGAGAGAGGGGGGGGGGAGGACAGGGGGATACAGGGGGAAACAGCGGAGAGGTAATGAACAGCGAGCTGCTGGAGTATTAGCTGTGAGCGCTGAGCTGAGCTGAGCTGCAGGCTGATCTCATTAAAGGTGCGTAGAACAAACCAGCCTGTGTGTGTGTGTGTGTGTGTGTGTGTGTGTGTGTGAGAGATCGTGTGTGAAAAGTGGTCAGCGATGCAGTGCAGTGTTTGTCTCTGTATTGTCTGAGGGATGGAAGAGAAAGGGAGAGAGAGAGAGAGAGAGAGAGAGAGAGCGCGCAGAACGAAATACTAATTATTTAACTTGAAGTTTGTGTGTGTGTGTGTGTGTGTCAAAGGATGAAGCGACCGTTGCGACACGGTGTGCGTGGATCCTGAGGTTCCCTGCGAGTGTGTGTGTGTGTGTGTGTGTGTGTGTGTCAGTGACTTTCTCAGCTCTGTCTCCGCTCCTGCTGCGTCGCCTGTGTGCGCGCGCGTGGACGTCTCTGATCCCCCTTCAACACTCCTAAGCCTGTCGCCACGACAACCATGGACTGCGGACTGCGTCTGCCGCCTGTCATCGAGGAGGTCATGGACCCTGCAGGTGCGTGTGTGTGTGTGTGTGTGTGTACGTGTATGAGTCCCTAATGCATCTACAGGTACAGTTACCACTGCTATGGGCTGCACAGTACAGGCCTATCAGTAGGTGATCAGTATTGCTATTGACATGGCACTACAGAAGACTGCGATAAGAGCCACGGTTAAGTCTCTGTTCTTAACATCATGTGCTGTCAGATGTTCTGAGATGAGTTTCCGACGTGCTCTGATAGAGCCAGACGTTCATACGATCAGATAAACACCTAATAATCTGGGTCAGAACGGCTCCATCGCAGGTTCTCCAGTGCCTTGGCCGTATGGCAAACTACAGCATCAGCAACATAGGCGCAAGATGCTGTTTTGACCATGTTTGTGCAGCTCTAGTATCGTCTGCAGCTGTGTGGTGATGCAGAAGAGCAGTCATGATGTCATTGTTTATATTCCTCTTGCTCCTTCTCCCGGTAACTTGGCTGCCTGTGAGACTGATGACTAGGATTAGCGGAGTGAATCTGTGTTAAAGGGCCAGAAAGAGGTAGACAGAGAGAGAGAGAGAGAGAGAGAGAGAGAGAGAGAGAGAGAGAGAGAGAAAGAGGGAGAGAGACAGACGGACGTGGACGGCCAGTCAATGTGTAGTGACACATTCCTCGGTTGTGACTCAGAGCAGATGGCTTGGCAGGCTCAGTGTGCCATGCCTAAAACTGCACCCTTCATTAGACTAGAAAATATTGGTCACCGCACAGGCAAGATGTAAGCTCCTAAATACAGAACAGCCTGCTGCTCAGAGACCACCGTGGCAACTTTGGTGGGAGATATTCTGGCTAAGCATGCAGGCAGTAGGCCTGGGCATGTGTACTCTACTCTACTGTTTCTGCTGTGGAGCAAAACTGGAGCCTAGTCCACAGGTGTGTTAGTATGTGTGTGCAATGTTGGTTATCTTGAGAAAACAACATTTTCTCATCCCGTCAAATCAACCTGTTTTCTTGAGATCACAAGATGACAGTACAGAACTAACTTGTGGCCTTTACCTGCTACTTACTTGGCCATGCGTTTGCGTAGACAACCAGCTGCTTTGTGAACGTAACTACAAATATTGCGTCGGTTGTGCACATCCTTAGAAATTGTCCATTCACAAACGGCAGGTGAGATACATGCAGAGACGGTAGGGGCAGCGCAAGTTTAGCAAAAGTTCTGGAAAATTCTGTTCTGGAAAGTAAAGATCCAACCCCAGATTATGTTCCAACTGCCTGGGCAACTCTGCTGCCCTCTACTGAAAGCCTCCAGTAACAAGCGTAGCACATAGGCAAGGATGTGAACAGTTTAGAGATGGAAAATTCAGGTCCAGAAAGTAAAGATCTGCCCAGAGATTTTGTTCCAACTGTCAGGTAAGCTGAAGCAGAGCTGCCCAGGCAGTTAGAACAAAATCCTGGGTTGGATCTTTACTATCCATACTGACTTTTGTATTTGGCAGTAGGCTATCTAAGCCTGAAGGTGCTTTTAAGCTTAAATGTAGGACACCCCTCCTAATAAATGCATTCAGCTACTTTTTATGCACACACACAGCTTGTCTATTTCCTATGAGGAAGAAGTATTGACAATAGAATAGGACATATATATATATATATACCTTTTGGCACCATGCCTAATACCAAGGGCCTGACTGGGTCAGAACATCTCCAAAGCATCAGTCATCTCATCATTACTTGTGGGGGGTTCCCGGTATTGAGCTGTGGAGCAATGATACTGTGTTCTCTGGAATGAAGGTTGGTGCTCCATCCAATACTTTTGGGATGAGTTGGGTGGTGATCATTCAACATCCTGACCTCACTAATGCTGTTGTCGCTGAAAGCCCTCAAATCCTCACAGCAATGCTCCAAAATCTAGGAGAAAGCCTTCCCGAGACAGTTACTCCAACAAAAGCAGGATACACATTTTTTTTAAATAGTCTCGATTTCGAAAAAAATGAGCAGGTGTCCAAATACTTTTGTCCATATAGTGTATTTTTTAAATGAACAGGTTGCTCTGGATAAGAATTTTTTTAAATGCCTCAGATGTAAGTGTAAATATTAGCTTGGATGTATGTTTATGTGTGAGTGTGCCCTCCATAAGAACAAGCACTTTGCAGCCTATTCTTCGCGTCCAGTCTTTCAGTGTGTTTGATCAAAGAAAAGTCACTTGTGATCTTCAAAGGTTCTTTGCTCCCAAAATTGGAGCCTGAGCTCCTCCCACTGTTCTGTCTTTGTGCTTTGATTTAGGCTGAAGTGCCTCTCTCACCCACTTGGACTGATGTCTCACTGTATAACAGCATTACACTGGTCTTTTATATACACGTGTGTATAGGCTCTGTGATATGGAACACTCTCAAGAGACACTGAGACAGAGAAAGGGGAAGATATGAGAGAAGGGAGAGAAATGATTAGGGGGTGAACTGAAGGAAAGTTGAATTGAGGCTGTATTTTATGGCTGTTGTTTCAGTGCTTAGGCCCCATTGTCCATACTCTCTCTCTCTTTCTCTCTCTCTCTCTCTCTCGCTCTCTCTATCTCTCACTCTCTCTTATGGGACTTTATCACTCTGCTGGCTCCAGAACTGATGACAGCTCCCACTGCTCTTCCTCTGTGGCACCCACATGTTTTATTCTGTATCGCATTCATATCTCCCTTGTCCACCCCCAGAATGCACACACTGTTCCCGAGTTCTGGCACCCACATTCGAGTTTTAAACCCAAAGGTATAGCATAGTCACGACACACACACACACACACACACTCCTGAGTTCTGGCACTCATACATTCAAATTCCAAACCGTCTGAGAAACAGATAATAATGTAATATTTTTGAGGTTCAAAAAGTCACAAAAATATACATTACATGGACAAAAGTATTGGGACACCACCTCATTCATTGTTTCTTCTGAAATTGAAAGTATAAAAAAGAGTCTATCCAGCTTTTGTCGGAGTAGCTCTACTCTCCAGTTTTCTGGATATTTGAGAAATGCTGTGAGGATCTGATTTGCATTCAGTGTCAAAAGTGAGGTCATGGTGAGGTCATACTGTTGGATGATCACCATGATCACTCTTCACGTGAAGCATTGCACTTTTGCGCATGCTTGTCAGTTTAGGAGTGTGAACTGTATGGCCAACCTCTCTTATGCCTCGGATTTAAACGGGATATAAGATAGAGCTCTTTTCTGATTGGATGTCCTGAAGCATGCCTCATTTAAAGAATACATCCACCCTCAATATTAGTGGCTCTCCAGCTTTCACAGCACATTCAAAAAATTGATTGGGTCGTTGATACGGAGCAAGCAGAGATGGGGCTTAGTGAGCAGCAGGCATGGCAGAAAGCAGCCAATCAAAGGCTTTTCTGCTTCAGCTGTCGCCATGGCAACCAGTGGGAGCACTACCGATCAGAAAGATGCTGACCAACACTATGCAATAGAGGGATGAATCCTAATTATTTTATAAGGCGGAGTTACGGACGCAGAGGAACTGAATTGTTAACCTCTAGAGGGCGCACTAGCTGGGTTTGAAACAGCAAAAGCGTATTTATTGCTTCAAAATGGCTTTTGCTGGACACATCGCTTCTTATACTCGAATGCCACAAGACGTATGTGTGTGAAAATGCAGTAAGGGTGGGCGAGGATGTCTATTTTACATACCATGGGCAAAACGCATGACCTCGTTGGCATTTTATTCAACACTACATTGGAATGTTAGCCATCGTTAGGCGTGAGCTGATGCTTTCTTGCTGGTGTACCTGGCTGATCGTGGTCTTCAGGCCTTAGTTGAGGGGACTAGGCCCTATTGGTCCATTTCCAGGGGCTCCAGATAGTCTTAATCTGGTCCTGACAAACACACACACATACATTTGTCTTGCTTCTGTATTTCTGAGCTCTGGCTGCCACATTCGAGTGCCGACCAACCCATTCTCAGCCATTCTCAAGCTCCATGACAACTGACCTAAAAAACCTGATGGATGCGTCCTGCCATCCTGTGTCTGACGGATCAGACGTATCTTCCTCTAAATCAGACGTAGGTGTGTCAACAGTCTTATCTAAGCGGAGGAACCTACGTTTGTGAACTTTATCCTCTAAACCCATACAGAACCAGCAGGGCCTATCCACCTTTCCTTCCTCCCAGTTCTTGTGTCTTCCTCTTCCCCTTCCTCTGGACCTTTCTCCTTCCGCTGTTGCATAACACACTCCCCCCTCCTGTGAGGCTGCTATTTAGAGCGTCCTACAACGACAAGGAGTCGTCCATTTTTAGGGAAAGCAGATTTAGGGAGCCTAAATGCAGAGAGAAGGAAGGTACATACACTGGAAAGGTGAGTGTATAACACACACAAAAACACACACACACATGCATACACACTAACAGAATGCAGAGGATTTCATAAGTTCTACAGTGGTTCAGTCAGAGTGCTGACTTGAGTTTATGGAGTTTGGAACTTTATGAACTTCTTTTGTTTTCGCTCTTCCTCCCCCCCCCCCCCCCCCTCTCTCTCTCTCTCTCTCACTCACTCACTCACTCTCTCGCCCCCCTGGCATTCTCTCTTCTTTCTTCTGCTTCATGTGGGGGTGCTGTGTGCTCGCTCCTGATAGAGCTTTTTGCTCTAGTGTGACTTTTCCAACAGGGATTAAGACTCTCAGTGAGCTTTCCACACTCCCTCAAACTACAAAACTAGTCCAAGAGTCGATTCCTCCACTCATGAAAGAGTCAGGCTCAACCTGCTCTGAGGGCCTTTTGTATCCGAATAGTATCTGAATACACTTTGACCAGATTTACACTTGCCATTAAAATGCGTCCCCGGTATGATCTGATGAGATCCGGTGTAAATAACACACCAACACGTACCTCATTTCCGTTTCACTTCCTGCAAACAACAGCACTGTCCGGCTCCGGGAGACTGTGAATAGTTCAGAGGAACAGTGGGGATTCTACAGCACCATGGAACAATAGATGGGTTGTGCACCTCCGTAACGGCTTTATTAGAAAATGCAACAGACTATTTAAACCGTGAGGCAACAAACCCTGTAATACTGCTCTCATCTACCAGTAAATAAGCACACGCATGACTGAGAGAGCAAGGGAGGTGAGAGGCCTGGATCACAGTTACAATGACTCGTATTAACATTTAAAAAATGTTATTAAATGTGGACGAGATCCGTCCCTGTGTCTTGAGGGTGTTCACACCTGGCTTTTCATGCGGACAACTGAAATCTGAACGTCATCCGATCACCAAAACTACATGTTCATGCCAGATGTAAACAGACTCGGGTCTGTTGAGTCTCAGAGGTTTCAGTATTTCTGACAAAATGGCTCAAAGGATTAACGGAAAGGAGTCAAACAGCGCCCTCAAAGCTTACTTACAGCTTACTTATCAATGAAGGTGGAGCATTTTACCAAAAGTTTGTGGAACACAAAGTGTAAAGTAGTGCTGCTTCCTGACATTTTGGAGGACTTTGTCCTACAGTCGACCCATGTCTGCATGGGGGAAGGCTCAAAAGTTTTATGATGGCAAAATGGCTTACAATACTGCTAACTTTACCCAGCATGATTGCTAGTTAACAAGCTAAAGGATAAAGCTAAAGACTACCCAGCTGAAAAATCCAACCTAAGACCATCCTAAAACATTTCTGCTGGTAGCTGGTGTTGGATGGCCTGAGCTGGTCTTTGATGGTCAAGCTGGTAATCCAGATGAAAACATCCCCTGTGCTGGTATACAAGCTGGTTAACCTGCTCTGGACCAGCAGAGTGTACGTTGCATTTGATTTTGGTCATGTTTGTTAATGTTGGATGTCCAGCTTGGTGATGCAAGTCAACCAGCTAGGTGATGCTGGTCGTCCAGCATGGTCAAGCTTGGTCATCCTGGTTGTATTGGCCTGGTCTAGTTGATCATGCTTATAGACCAGCTAAACCATCAAATTCAACATTAGGTACTCTATGCTGGTCAAAAGCTGAAGCTGGTCAACCACCTTAACCAGCTTGACTTCCTTGAGCTGACCAGGCTGTTGTTAGTTGATATCCAAACCGGCACTATTCAGCTAAATATACAGTAAATAGAGGTGTCCAGTCCTTTAAATCTGGAGCTTTAGCCAGACAAAGCCATTTTTTGTCACAAAGCGTATGTGCAATATACCAAGACTGCAACATCTGCATAACACCATTTGCTAAGTTCAATAATTAGCTCATTAAAGCTAGTTTATAATTAAGAGCAAGTGTGTTCCTATTAAATCCTTGTTGTCCCCTGTGGTTGTTGGCTACTTGTGTAACATGCGTGCAATGCACTTCCCCAGTTGTTGCAACTGCATGAAACAGTACTGAAACACACAGCAAGTTTAGCAGCTGTGTTAGGGTGCTAACCCTGGCCTAGACTAATCAGGTCCTTCCATGCCATGCCAACACTGCTCACCAGCTACTGTGACAATACAATCCACTATACAAATGTGATTGGATTTGCTCGGGGTGCACTAGCCTCGAGCTAATCTACCAAACAACCTTGAAGGAGCCTTGGCCAGTTTGAAATGTCTGACAAAGAGATCCCACTCAGCTGAGCCGGAGAAACACTGCGGATCAGGTTGCTGCCTAAACAGCTTGGAGCGGTTCCTGGTGGTTGTCCGCAGTGAGGCTGGTAGATGGGTTGACATTGAACGTGCTGGCCAGATGGTGGACGGGGAAGGCAAGGGTGACGTCTTTTGTTTTTAGAGGCAGGCCGTCATTAGCTCGGGAAGCTTCGGGGGCTTGGGCAGGGGGCTGTAACCATGGTAACAAACGGTGCATGTCAGACACACGCACTGTAGCGTCACAGAGCTCTTTCGTCTGCAAGAGAAAGAAAGCAAGAGAGAGTGAGAGAGAGAGAGAGAGTAAAAGAGAGAGAGAGAGAGAGAGAGTGTGAGAGAGAGAGAGAGAGAGAGAGTGTGAGAGAGAGAGAGAGAGAGAAAGAGTGAGAGAGAGAGAGAATAGTGTTTAATCGCCTTGATTATGCATGGTAACCCCATCTCTCCAACCAGCCTTTCAGTGCTTCTATTTTGAACTGTTTTTGTTGTCCTCTCTCTCGCGCTCACTCGCGCTCTCTCACACACTCTCGCTCCCTCTCTCTCTCTCCATGTCTCGTGTTTCTCTGCCGCTGCTTTAAAGCAGGGCCAGAATGGAGGTGATGTGAATAATTCATGCCTCTCCTCACTGCGCCAGAAATCTGACACACACTCTCGTTTTCTCCTCCTCACACACACACACACACACACACACATCTGCAGTCTTCTGCCTCTGGCCTTTTTGCGATAGCTCTTAAATATCCTCTTTTTTTTTTTAACTCTCATACCTCTCTGCTTCTCCCTGTATTACACTGCCTGTGTCCCTCTCTCTCTGTCTCTCTCTCTCTCCCTCCCTCACACACACACACACACACACTCTACTGTGAATACATACGCAGCTCAAAGGACCAGTTAGCCAACATCAAGAATGCTAGCATTAATTTTCACACCAGTTTCAGTGCAGCACATGAGCTGGGCTAATTGCTCTAGCGTCCCTAGATTAACAGATAGGGTGTAGTTCATGCACAGCTGCATCACGGAACAAGCAGCTGTACTGGATAGCAGCTCCCACTGGCTTCTGTATAACAAGCTCGGACATGGTGCTAGTTGATGACGTCGGAATAGTGATGGGGATATGATGAAAGCTATGGTCAGAGAGTGAGATGTAGTGGGCTCTCCCTGAGTGAGACTGCAGTAGGGCCTGATTGATATAGCAATGGACAGATGAAACTGGACTACGGGCAAGTCCACGGATCTCTATACACGTTGTATAAGAGAGGCACATTCAGGAACATTGCGAGATGTTCGCAGGAATGTTGCAGGAGCTCTTTTTATTAATACGATTTAAAGGTTAGATGTTTCTCAATATTCTTCTCCATAATTTAGACGTGTCAGTTCCACATGCTAGCAGTGTCTTCCACTATCACGCAATGCTACAAACATGACAAATATATGTAATACAGCTTTGAGCAGCTAAGAGTGCAAACTAGCTGACACAGGTAGTGAATGATAAACTCACAGGAGCTCAATACAAAGAAATATTGGACAGCAAACACACTCGGCTGTTCTCACAGCAGCTAATCGTTATGAGCTGAATTCTAAGTGCTTATAGGCTGCCAGGGCTAAATTTTGTAGTGGGCAGCAGCACATATCAGGGTAAAATGCTAATACCATCGCGTCCCACCACACATAGCAGAAGTTTGATGCTCGCTCTGGCCAAACACCACCGCTTTATCAAGAAGACTTTGAATTTTTGAGTAGATGATAAGTCTTGATAAGATTTTTAAGTCAATGTCGAGAACTGACAGACATGGACTGTATGGACAAAAGTATTGAGACACCTGCTCATTCATTGTTTTTTCAAAAATCAAGGAGATTAATAAAGTTTATCCTGCTTTCGTTGGCGTAACTGTCTTAACTGTCCAGGGAAGAAGGCTCCAATCATCCAACACAATACAGTTCCACTGGGCTTTATACCCCTCTGGCCCACACCTGACAGTAGGTATGATGCCAATAGGTTCATGGTAATCTGCTTCAGAGTGTCCTAGCTGCTCTAGAGGCAGCAGACTAAGTAAACAGGGCCGAATATGAGTTTCAACTCAATCTCTATCTGCTCTTGGCTTGGTGAGATTTCAAAGTAACTCTCACTCATTTCCACACACACACACACACACACACACACACACACATTATTCCACCTAGATTTCAATCCCCCTGGCTTTTTCCCCATTGATATTCTTCAAATGGAATGTTATAGCTAGGCAGACTGAAAGTGTGTGTGTGTGTGTGTGTGCGCATGCGTGTGCACATTTTAGCATTCTCTTCTCATCTCAGGCAGCGTCACTCTTTCAGTCTACATCCGTCTATTTCTTGTGAAGTCTTTTCTGGATCTTTTTCTCTTGCCTTTATTTTGATATCTTGATTTCCTGTGATGTGATGTTTCCACTACATTTACATTTACATTTATGGCATTTAGCAGACGCTCTTATCCAGAGCGACTTACAAAGCGCTTTTCTATTTACCCAAGAAAAGCCTCAGCTAGTTTGAATAGACTAATAATTCAAAGATACCTCTAAGCTTAGACACTACTAAACACAAGACAATAAGGTGACCATAGTACTCGCTATTCGTCCAAGTACTCTCTGAAGAGGTGGGTCTTCAGTCTGCGTTTGAAGACAGCGAGCGACTCGGCCGTTCAGACACCCAGGGGAAGCTCGTTCCACCACTTTGGTGCCAGGACAGAAAAGAGCCTGGACGCTTGTCTTCCGCGGATTTTGAGGGATGGCGGGTCGAGCCGAGCCGTACTTGAAGCTCGAAGGGCTCTAGGTGCGGATCGGCTTTTGACCATTGCAATTAAGTGCAGAGGGGCTGGTCCGTTCTTGGCTTTGTAGGCCAGCGTCAGGGTTTTGAATCTGATGCGGGCAGCAGCTACAGGAAGCCAGCGAAGAGAACGCAGCAGTGGAGTGACATGGCTGAATTTAGGGACATTGAAGACGACCCGTGCTGCTGCATTCTGGATGAGTTGCAGGGGCCTAATAAGATAAGATAGTCCTTTATTAGTCCCGCAGTGGGGAAATTCACAATGGTAAACAGAGGAAGACCAGCCAGAAGAGAGTTGCAGTAGTCAAGACTTTAAGTGACGAGAGACTGAACACTACACTGCTTGTCAAGTCCCTGTAGTATTGCCAGTAGAATTGAACTCTTAGGAGCACATAAACAAGAACCATGCCTAATGCCAGGCTAAACAAGATAAAGGCAAAAGCAGGATAAACTTATTTCAGTACTCTAGATTTTGGAGGAAACAATGAATGAGCAGAATGAGTCCCAATACTTTTGTCCACTGTATGTGTGTGCAGAACACCCACATTTCTGGCTCTTGGGGGCAGCGGAGGCCTCTCTAACAAGCATTAGATGTACTACTGCTTGTATGTGTGTGTGTGTGTGTAGCTGGTGGCTGTGGTATCCTGTGTTGGGCACCTCTCTCTCTCTTCATGATCCATCCTCCCATATATCTGTCTATTTTCACCACCGCTCTCAGCGTTCCTAGCTGTCAGCCTGCATTTAGCCAGCTGTGTGTGGCCTCACCTTCCACAGGTCCTGCAGGCTACACTTAGCCAGGCCTTACTGTAGTGAAGTCCCAAACTACACACACACAAACAGCGTCCTCCAGCTGCAGTGCTCGGACTAATGAAGGAGAAAAGAGGAAGACTGTTAAGGGAACGGTTGTTTGCATCTCGTCTTGTTGTGGTTAGCAGAGGAAAGTGACTGTTTCTGTGGTTTACAGGCTTTCCTGCAATTAGCTGATAAGGAGATCTGTTGCCATGAGGTGCGCTGATGTATGATGAGGCAACTAAGTAATGAAGACAGTAATGGTACATATTGTTGCTGTCTGGCAAAACCTCATATTTCCAAAATATCAATTTTACAGGAGAAGGAAATATCCACAAATGAACAAATGAAACAGTCTATAGATCATATAGAACAGACCCGAGACCACCTCTTCTCAAGGCTCTCGATGCGATTGAATTGGTCCACACTTGAGTGCGATTGCTGTATTCACCTGTATTCACCTACCCACATGAAAACAAACCCGAGTCCATTTTAACAGATTTGACCTTTCTATGCCACGTGTCTTTATTGGATAGTTTGAAAAGGGAGAAAACTTGTATATCCAAAAAAATATACTACATAATTACCTTTTAATTTGAAACAGACCAATCACACTGTACTGTTGAACTAAGCTCCACCCCTAAACACAGTTAACAGAAGTTTAAATACTGAAAATATAACTTGTTGCTGATTAATGCAAATTTTCATTATTTAATTATCCATTTGTTTATTTAAATCTACTCACTAGGACTCCCTCATCACTTGGAGAGTAAGAACAAACACATGGCTCCTCTGGTACTGATATATACGTGCAGTCAGCCACTGCCTTCCAATGCAGCATCACTAGCTAGCCAACACTCTCAAAGAAAAGCTACGGATCCCCAGCTCTGATACATCAGCCGAGATGCCTGTGCCAGACAGCTTCACAATGGGAGTGAGCGCCGTCCACCCACCCCAAGAAGCATGGCTGATTGTGCTCTCTCAGGCGCCATAGTGTCAGCATCTGCTAAACCACTCGGAGCCCCATTAATGCAGCAGGGAAGTTTGCTTACTATATATTATAAGCTATATTTTTAGTTAGTGCAGCCACTCAGGCCTTCACAGATACTCAAAATAATATAGTAATAACTTTAATATCTGGAATTATGCATCATTTTACACTGACGTCTGTCTTTTAACTCAAGCACAAATTTAAAAGGAGGACTTTGCTTAAATCATATTTTACAGAGAGCACCTCTACTTTTGTTTAAGTGCAGGAGTGTGTGTGTGTTTGTGTGTGTGTGTGTTGGTGTGTCACAAGCTTCCATGTGATTCATTTTGGCAGCAATGTCATTCATGGCTCTTGTGATTGATGCTCTTCTGTTGCTGTGTGTGTGTGTGTGGCATGCTGACCTTGTGTGGAAATTTGGTCAGTCTACATAAAGGGGGAAACGCTCAAATATTTCCTTCTGGTTTATGTGGTCAAGAGTAGTGTTGCAATAGCCTTAGCACTGCAGTAATGCAGAATTCGAAGGAAATAGCCTGTGAAGTTAGAAATACAAAGTTTTAAATGTGTGTGTGTCTATTTTTCCACCCTTCTCTGGTTTCCTGCTGGCTTGTGGTGCCTGTGGACTCTTCGACACTCTCTATATCTCCTCTCTCCCACAGTGAGCCTCGCTCTAGAACTGTGAACAAACTGCACACATTATATAAGACAGCCGTGTGCGCAGGGCGTGTGTGGCCTTACTTCTCCTTAGTGCTGTGTATGCATTGACTGAAACTCTGGGGTCTGGTGTGTGTGTGTGTGTGTGTGTGTGTGTGTGTGTGTGTGTGTGTGTGTGTGTGTGAATGAGACTAAGTGTGGAGGTTAAGGGCGCTGGTTTTCAGTTACTCCAGGGTCGCGTAATAGGAGTGAGAGTATGGCTATAAACAGGAAACTAATGTCACCGGTTGGATTCGAGCCAGAGAAAGATAGAGAATCAGGGCGTGAGAGAGAGAATCAGCGAGAGAGAGCTGTGACTCATCTCCCTCCCCCTGCGCTGAAATAAGTCTCTCTGATTGGTTATGGATGCACTTGATGCAGAAGAAGCATGAGATCAAACCAACTGAGCTGATTACACTGAAAACAGTGATGCGTTCAGGTTGCAGTGGTAGTACTGTACATTGTCTCAGTCACAACAACCCTCATATGCCAGAAATGGTAATTTTATAAGAGAAGAGAAATAAAGGATTTAACTGTTAGTGAATTTCATTAGCGCAAGAGTTTTTAGACCAATTCTACTGTCAATATAGGATATTTGTCAAACACAAACATGGCAAACAAGAGGGCGAACCAAAAACGAACCTGTGCCCGGGGGTTGAGCTGGCGAGAGTGGCTAGCGCTAGGGAGAAACCAAAGGGAGACAAAAAAACAAATCCTACAGGCAGAGCCTGGGCTAAACAGGGGTTAATGTAAACTGTGCCCGAACGGCGCTGCACTGACTAAGGGGAGGGAGCTGGGGGACCAGCTACTGAGCAACAACGGCTAGGCCGATTAAACCTGGAACCGCAGCGCACTGGCTTGAGCGGGGTTCGCCTAGCTGGGACAAGGGTAGCCAGAGAATCCAGACCATGGATACCGTGGATAGCAGGGTGACCTGCTCCTGAACGAGAACTTTGAGCAGAAACTGGCCTCAACACAATTCAAGAGTACGGGGAACCTCTTGTAAAACCTTGAGGTGGTGTGGAGGCTCCTTAAATATCCCCCAGTCCCAGGTGAAACTCATAAACCAAACAAAGAATGTAAACAACCGAACCAAAACACACGTGAATGTAAACGAACTGAACCAAACACACATGAACGTAAAAAAACTGAAGGTCCCTATTTGGGACTGTGGGCAGCGGTTCGAGATCGCCCCGGGGGAGGGCGTGATAACAAGGGCCTGACAATATTGTTGCCCCCATGCTTTTTTGAATCTGGCAAACTTTGTGTCAAAGTTTTATGATGAATGGACCAACAGAAATGCTCCAAAATCAGAAAGTGACTGCACAAGTATTGCATTTGCATAGGAGGTGCGCAAGGAGGAAATTGTTGCCGTCAAAAGAACATCAGGGCAAGACTAAAGTTTGTCAGAGAACACCTAGACAAAGACCAGGACTTCTGGAAAATGTGCTTTGGGCATGCTGATGCAAGCGTATGAATTGCAACATTTGTTTAAACATAGAATTGAATATTTTCTTTGTTTGAATCCCTTTTTTCCCAATTTGGTACTATCAATCAGCTCCCCCTAGCACTAGCGATGCTCCCAACACTTGGAGGGTATTGACTTCGCGTATCTCTTCCGATACAAGTAAAGCCTCTTTTTGAACTGCTGCTAGTGCAACATCACCGGGCAGCCGACACGTTTGGAAGAAAGCACCGAGACCAATTCTACTAGTGCTTATAATACTGAATGCCAGAGTTTTTAGACCAGGCCCCAGATCCCCAGTTCCGTTGCACCAGCTTACAGACTCCTGTGCCAGCCAACATCGCTTTAAGACTGATGAGACGAGAGAGCGCCATGTACCCACCCTGCGAGAGCATGATCAATTGTGCTCTCGTGGACTGCAGCTGCTGATGGCAAAGCAGCATGGCTCGGGACACTCATTACTCGTGACCCCTGTGCCATAGTGGCAGTGTATTAGACCACTGGGCCACTTTTTAGCCACAACTTGCTAAACATTTAATAGACGCTTTCTAGGGATGTGCAGAAAACTTGACAGATGAAACATTCTAAGAACTAAAAGGCGTTTATGTAATGTTCTAGTGACCAAAAAAATGATAGCTGGGAAATTATTTGGACACAGTGACTGTAGACATTTTTGCCACAAACCAAGGGCAGCATTTGAGCATAAGAACATCATAGCAACTGTGAAGCATGTTACACTGAAACATGCGTGACAGCGCATATTTCCATAGGTTCCATACATTCTTATGTATGAATGAATGTTTGAATGTTTAGATAGGGCCAGACCACCGCACTAAAACATCTACATTTCACTGCATTTGTAACCCTAGGATGTTATATTTCTCTGCAATGCTAATCCAGAGAGATATAGTCTCGATTTCACAATGTATAGGCATCCTCTGATTTGTACATGAATAATACTGTATACTGGCACTGGCTCTCAGTGCATCGCTAATCAATCCGAAGCAGTGGTGTTTTCTAGTGCAGATAAGAGCTCAGGAGAAAGCTGGAGAAGGACAAAGGAGACAAAAGCGAAGCTTCTGATGTCGAACAGATAATTGAGCAGCTGATGATGCTGTTATTTGCAGCTGCATTATTATTGGCTTCGGTCAGCCATTTATAGGGCCACAGTTGTGAACTGGAGAAAGCTTGTTATTGATTGAAATAGTAAGGCAGGTCAGGCCAGTGTATGTGTGTGTGTGTGTGTGGCTTGTGTGACTTCCAAACCATTTTCCTTTGATAGTACAACCTGAATTAGACACCTATTCTGTATTTTAGCCTCATGTGGAAAATTCAGAGCAAATCTGACCCTCCAGTCATGGTCTGTTAATTGTCTGCTCTGCCTTTTATTGCGTTCACCTCATAATCGCTCCTCCTCGCTGTGAGCCCACTTCAGTAATTGTGTCATTCGTTTTTTGCGGGTATGTGCTAATTGTTGAGTGAGGTTTTGGCGCTCGGCATTTCTGAACTGACTCTGCGTTCACAGCTCAAAATATTCATATCTATATTTTGCCAAACATTTTGGAACACCTGCTTATTCATGGTAATCTTCTGAAATCAAGGGTATATAAAAAAAACTTTATCCTGCTTTTGACTGAGTAACTGTCTCTACTGTCCAGGGAAGAAGGATTTCTGCTAGATTTAGGGGCATTGCTGTGAGGATTTAATTGCATTCAACATCAAGACTGTTAGTGGGGTCAGAATGGGAGTTGGATGATCACCACCCCACCGTGTCAGCAATGGGTGCAACTTAAAGTAGATGAATGCATTCATTAGAAGGGGTGTCCACAAACATTTGGACATATAGAGTTTTCATATTTTCAGGGCAGTGGTGGTTCAGTGTTTAGAGCTCCGGACTATTGATGACAGGGTTGTGGGTTTGATACCTGGGCTCGGCAAGCCGCCACTGTTAGGGCCTTGAGCAAGGCCCTTCACCCTCTCTGCTCCCCAGGCGCTGGAGTTGGCTGCCCACCGCTCTGTGTGTGTGTGTGTGTTCACTACCACAGATGGGTCAAATGCGGTGGACACATTTCGCTGGACATAGTACAGTGACAAATACGTTCTGATCGTACATGTTGCGATGGTCTGGTTTAAGACCTGAAGCTGCCAACAAGCAGGTTAGCTACCTAGCCAGTTAGCTGAGATGTTTATAAGGTAACTTCCTGGGTTAAAATGTGTCTGTGCCACCAAATTGTTTTAAACAAGGCATAATACATAATTCTATTAAGTTGATAACTTCTAATTGACAACCCTTTCTGTGTGGTTTATAATCCTAGCTAAAGCTGAATGCACTTGAATTCACGCTGAGTTGGTTTGATGCTGGTCTAGAGCTGGTTTAGCTGGTCCATGACCAGCTTGGGTATTATCACCACTGATTTACCACTGACTAACATTAACTGAAGCTAAAAGTGAATTTCTTTCTCTCACTGTCTGTCTTACACACACATGTACTTAGTCTGATAACCTTGAAATGATTCATACATATAGACCAAGATTAAACCTATTTAGAAAAAATAGACTAAACAGGAAACTTGCAAGACATCATGGCCCGCCTGCTCTGGGGTGTGTGTGTGTGTGTATGTGTGTTTTTTTTTTTTAAGGTGCCAGAGGCTTATGCTAACCTTAACACATGCACTTTCCATGTTATACAACACTAGTATAAATAAGCACTGAATATTCTCCTCACGTTCATGTCAGAACATTGTGTTTGCTGTAAAATACATGAGGTCAGTGCATGGGATGCTAAATGAATTGATGCCAAAGGACTCTCAGAAATGAATAGCTTTTAAAGCCAATGTGATCTGAAGTCTCTGCTATTCCACAAGTTTAATATTCAGGGGATATGTCAAGGCATGTGTGTGGTAGAGTTCTGCGGCATATTCATGGAAATATTTAGGGAATGTGGAATGTTTGAAAGGGCTGTTGTATTTTTTTTACGTACGTAGTGAGTGTGAAAGGTGATACTGCAATGTGTAGCTCATTTAGATGGGGGCTGTGGGCCTGCATGCTGGATAATGAAAAACATGATGATTTGATTTGATTTGGTGTGTGTGTGTGTGTATGGAAAGGTTTATTCTGCGGCAGTGTGAGGAACAGTGTGGAGCTAATAGGGACAGATCAGAGCTGCTTCGAGTCTACCCCTCCTGTCAAAGCATCTAGTGTGTGTTAGTGTATCGTCAAAATATCACAGCCAATAAAACAGCACGGCTTATCGCACACTGCCATATAGTAGTTAGGGTGCCCTACATGTTCAAACGTTTATAGACCCTTCTTCTGAAATGAAGGGTATTATTAGGTATTCTGTCCCCTGTTCGCTGCAGTAACGGCCTCTGCTCATCTAGGGAAGCTTTTATTTTAGAGGTAGTGTTAATTGGATGTACTATTAAATACATGTTAAACGATATGGTATTTTAAAAGGCGTATTACATTGGGTTTAGTTGTGCTTATCCTGATGTATAACACACCGGTCCGATTACAGTGAAATGCAGATTTACAGACTGAACACACTCACGAGGAGAATGACAGCTGCAGAGACAGAGGGAGAGACGAGGCAATTTATCTGGTGGAGAAACAGATTTCAGTAATCCTCCAAAGGCATCTAAGAGGATCACAGAGGTGAATTGTCTTGTCAGGCCTGATGCCTATTGCATTCAGCTCTATGGAGGTTGGCTGTCTAAGCGCTAGGCCTGACATGCTATTACAAGACACCTCTCCGTGGAGCCAGTAAGGCTTTCATTGGACAAGTGTGTAATCCGTTATGAGTTTCTTTTTGATATATGGGTGGGTAAAATGACAGTATGGTATTGTTATTGTGATAAATTGCTTCATGATATGTGTTTCTGAGCACATCATGGATATTGTACTTAAACACTGACCAAAGAGAGCAGGATAAGTCCTGCTTGATTCAGTACAGTGTGCTGGCGTTGTGACAATGCTGTGATTAAGAGGACTTTTATCCATGGACTCTTATCAATGTAGCGTGGTGCGGCTGCCCAGCCAGGGAAGTTAACCCTTGACTGCCGCTGAGAAAGCAGTGGTGTTATCCACACTATGCTACACCAACCACACATACACTATGCCAAATGTTTGTGGACACCCCTTCTAATGAATGCATTCAGCTACTTTAAGTTGCACCCATTGCTGCCACAGCATGTCTAGTCGTTGTAGAGAAGTACTGTCAATAGAATAGGACTCTATGAAGTAGATACACACAAACCTATTGGCCAGGTGTGGGATATAGGGAGGTATAAAGCCCCCCAGCATTGAGCTGTGGAGCAGTGATATGATATATACAGTGATTTGATATATGATCATATTTTTGAACACATATGGTATAATGAAGTTTCTTCCCGTGTCCCGGCAGTTTTATTTCTTTGCACAAACTGCCAGACTAGAGGATCAACTGACAAATAGCAGCAGCTTGGGAATGATGCCTTGCCCCACATATGTAATCCCCTAGTTGTGATGCCAGCGCAAGATAGTAAACCCTACTCCTAAACTCCTTAACAGAAGAATAAGCATGAAATCAAGTTTTACTCAGAACATCTAAAAGAAAGGCAATGAATCCCCAAACTCTGTGAATGACAGCATACGCATATGTGCGTACACACACACACACATACATAGCTAATCAGTGCAGTGACGCATGAGGCACCAAACGCGTCTTTAATCCGTCACGGCCTTCAACACACACCTCATTCAAAGAAATATTTCAGAACCTTCCATGTACAGACTGACACACACACACACACACACACACACACACACAAGCACAACCAATTGCTTTTAACCCGAATAACAGTGACTCTAGCCTTGAATCTCTTTTACTGAGAGAAAGAGAGAGAGAGAGAGAGAGAGAGAGAGAGAGAGGTGGGAATGAATGAGAGCAGTAAGACTGACTAAGTCTGACTGTGGTGGCCCTGAGGTCAGAGGTTAAACATAGAGGTGGGAGAAAGCACACACACACACACACACACACACACATACACATGGGTGAGTCCAACACCTGTCAACAGCCATGAGCATTTACACTAAGAAAGAGCGAGAGAAGGCAAGGAGACTGAAAAACAGGTGATAGGTAGACAAAAAAAAGTGTTAGAGAAGGATGTGAAGAAGAGAGGTGAGAGAGAGAGAGAGAGGTGATAGAGAGAGAGAGAGAGAGAGAGAGAGAGAGAGAGAGAGAGAGAGAGAGAGGATGAGTGAGTGAGTGATGGATAGAGTAGGGAAAGTGAGAGTGTGGTGCTATTTTTATGTGACTGGCTTCTCAGTCTTGTTTCTGATGAGGGGCGCCAGCAGGGCGAGAGAAGGATAAAGAAAGAGGGGCAGAGGAGAGAGAGAGGGGAGGGGTGGGGGAGTAGAGAGAGGTCAGTCTGTCATTGATCTACACTCTAACACTGACTCTTGGTGACGTTCCTGTAGAGACCCTACAACCTCTCTTTCAGCTCGGAGCTAAAAGCTGCTGCAGCACATACACACAGACCTACTACCCCAACCAAAGAACACACACACACACACACACACACACCCAGGACCCAAAATAGGTTAAAACAATCCAAACTGTGTCATATGAAATGATGGTGGCTAATGTTCAATGATGGAAATGGGTCTCATGACTCTAGATGACTTTAAACTAGATGCCGTTTATGAGCTTCAGAACAAATATAGCATATTTTTATATTTTTATTTTTTAAATATTTGTAAATAATTAATAGTCAGAAGAAATGAACCTGCCTACAATTGAAAACATAATAAATAAGAAAAAATATAAATAAATAAAAATAAATAAATAAATAAATAATAATTAAAAAAAATATATATATATATATATGTATATATACCAATTCTAAAGTAAAAAAAAAACATTATGCCCGTGTTGATGCTGTAAATGTTGAGCTGGGAGACGTTAATATGGTACTTGGTACTTGATGGTACTGTTCAGCCCAAACGAGCAAATCGAGCAGAACGACCGTCTCCTGGCCTCGTTTTCCGTGCGCGCTGTTGACAGTAGAGGGCGTCCTTGTTGCTCGACAGCTGTTTCCTCCGAGTGGGCGACGCTAACTGAGCCCAATAGTGTGTACGTGTGTACGTGCGCGCGCGCGCGTGTGTGTGTGCGTGCGAACGCGCTCCGAGGGAGACCCTAATTGACAACAGGTGAAAGCAGGCGGGCAAGGGCAGTTAATTGCAGAGTGTGTGGCGTGTTTTAAAGCAGTGTGTGTTGAGTGCGTGGTAGGCTGTGAGGTCTGGGGGAGAACAGGTGTAGAGGGGGAGATGAGAGGGGTCTGGACTGTGTCTCCTAGATTAGAGAGAAGAACTGGGCTGAAAGCAAAGCTGGGGGGCTTCTCATAATGTCCTGACTCTCTATTACAGTATTAAAGCCTGTTCACCATGCAGTGACTACTGATCAGTCCTTACTCACTCAGGTAACTCCTGAGCTCAGACCATTTCTGTAGTTCCCAATATGTGCTGTAAAGGGCAGCTGGTGTGTTATATGGTTATATAGAAATATAATGGTTTTGATATGACAGCGCTGATTGATTGATTAGAGGATTCTAGTATAGTCAGTAACAATGAAAATTAGCTGATTATTAATAAATAATAATGGAGATGATTTAAAGAACCTTAAAGAAGGTAAAAACATTTTGTATGAATGGTAATGTATTCTCATATTAGTGTTATTTAAAAAAGAATCATTATCTGAGTTTATCTGAGCACAAAAAATAAGGTGTTTCAAATTAGCAATGCCATAGAAGAACCATATACCATATATACCATATACCATATACATATACATATATACAAAATAATCAAATGTGATATTTATATAGAAAAAGCATCCTAATTTCATTTTAAATATAAAAGCATTGCAATAATATGAAGCTAAAAAATAGTCACATGTGTTTTGTTAATGTTGATCTATACTGAATTCCACCACTTTAGTTGTTGGGCATGAATGGGTTAAATACAGGACCCCCCCCCCCAAGCAAACAATACATAACTGCAATGCATAACTTCTCCCAAATCACATACGTTTCTCTCTCACTCTCTCTTTCTCAGATGACCTGTGTGAGCTGAAAGCGGAGCGACCAGGCAATCAGCTGACAGCCAAAGAGCGAGAATCTCTGGAGGAGAATGATGAGAAGGAGGAGAAGGAGGTGGAGGTGGGGAACGGAGAGAAAGGTGTGGAGGAGGGGAACGGAGAGAAGGGCCTGAAGGAGGAGAAGGAGGTGGAGGACGAGAAGGTGGGAAATGGAGAGAGGGAGAAGGCGAGGGGGCTGGATGAGGAGGAAGAGATTGAGGAGCTTCGAAGTCAGGTGGTCCAACTGCTCCTGGAACTGGAGGAGGCCAGAGAGGTGTCCCAGCGGCACGAGGACAGCTACAGCGAGCTGCAAGGTGTGGGAGAGTCTGTGTCTCTGTGTGTGTGTGGGAGAGTCTGTGTGTGTGTGTGTGTGTGAGTGTGAGTGTGAGTGTGTGTGGGGGGTTGGCATGTTTTTGGGACATCACTGCTGGGAGTTCCCCAGTCAACATGCTCAGCTGTCCCTGGCCCTGTGTGGCCAGCTGTCCCACAGTTTCTGCTGAATCATACATGCGCACACACACACACACACACACACACACACACACACATGAATTGAACTGAATGAGTGTACAAATAATAGCTCATCATAACGAGAGGATTATTTTTATGTTCTCCTCCATTTACACATTTGTGAAAATTTCTCCGTTCCCACTGTTCTGAACTGTTCTCCTCCATTCACACTGTTTTGAACTCTTCTCCTCCGTTCACACCGTTTTGAACAGTTCTCCGTTCACACTGTTTTGAACTCTTCTCCTCCATTCACACTGTTTTGAACTCTTCTCCTCCATTCACACTGTTTTGAACTCTTCTCCTCCATTCACACTGTTTTGAACTCTTCTCCTCCGTTCACACTGTTTTGAACTCTTCTCCTCCGTTCACACTGTTTTGAACTCTTCTCCTCCGTTCACACTGTTTTAAACTCTTCTCCTCTGTTCACACTGTTTTAAACTCTTCTCCTCCGTTCACACTGTTCTGATATGTTCCTCTCCTGTTTGAGGTGAAAATGAAAAATGCTCTGACACAATGTTACAAGCCTATTTACAACCATGTTATTTTCTTATAGGGCTTTCGCTAGTGTAATTTTGGGAGCGTAAATTTGTAGATTGTAATGAAGCAGATTTTAGATCTGGCCTGTTATACAGCCCAGTTTCACATCTGTTAATGGCTTCCCCTGTTCACACTGGTTCATTTGGACAGTTACTCTGGAATAATATAAGTGGTCAGGACATTTTGTAGGTTATTTCTGATTTTCTTGGGCTTTTGAGTTTCTTTTAAAAATGTACTGTAACAAACACAACTTCCCTGTCTCATACCCTCTCCCTTTTGCTTCTGTAGGACTTTTGGAAGAAGAGAGGTTAGCCAGCGCCCACCAGGCTGAGAGCTTCACCAGACAGATCCAGAGACTTCAAGGTATTTCGGGATAGACACTCGTACGCCTGCATATAAACACACACACAAGCAGCCATCTTTCACTCATCACCAACCTAAAACGGCAGCCCAATAAGACCATTACAGCCTTCCATTTCTTTGCTACCCAGTTTCCAGCTCAGATACTGCCGACAGTGTCTTTGGGAGTTGACGAATGAATATCTATTTCTCTTCCCCTTTTTGTTTGATGTGACTGAGTTGATTTATAAAAATAACTAATGAACAAACACATGCCTAATCTGTCATAGTGTCCTAGGTGTAACGGAAGGCCCTTTGTGATTTATAGAGACCGTTTTGTTATTCATAACTCTGTCTGAAATAAAGAATGGCCTCTTCTTTTATAAATGAAGCTCTTATTCTTTTTTAATATGTTGGAATGTTGTCATATTACAGCCAAAAGCATTGGTCATAGAAACTTAGACCAAGCACAGTCCCATGAGTAGCTGTAAGATACTTCTAGAGGCCTTATGACTCTCCACACTGTTGGTGGTTATCTTCATGATATCAGTCACTGATCATCATGTAGTCACAGTGATGGAGAGCATGCAGGCCAGACATGGCCAGAGCCAACACAGGACAGCTTATGCAGTGTAGTGTTCAACAATGATCTCATGTATCTCACAGCCAACATCCCGTCTCTGTTTGTCTGAGTGGAGGTTCATGTAGGTCATGCTGTCTCTGTAAAGAACTGAGTGAGAGTAATGTCCATAATACCCCCCTAGTAAAGGCAATGCTTCATGGTAGAATTATCATGTGAGTGCATACCTGGTGAAGTTACTTCCCCATTTAAACTGTTCTTCTCCTGTTCACATGATCCTAGACAATGGGGTGGGATATACATATTAGGCAACAAGTAAACATTCAGATCTTAAAGTTGTTGAAGTTGGAAGCAGGAAAAAGCAAAGTCACTCAGACACATAAGAGTCTATCACATGCCAAATTGTGTTAGTTAGACGACTGGGTCAGAACATCTCCCAAACATCAGGCAGGTCTTGTGGAGTGTTCCTGGTATGCAGTGGTCAGTACCTACCAAAAGTGGTCCAAAGAATGTAAACAAGCATCAGGGTCACGAGCACCCAAAAGCTCACTGATTCAAGCGATGGAGCCCCACCTCACTACTTACAGGACCTAAAGGATCTGCTGCTAAGATCTTGGTGTCAGATAGCACAGGATACTTTCAGAGATCTTGTGAAGTCCATGCCTTGACAGGTCAGGGGTGTTTTGGCAGCACAAAACACCCCTACACAATACTAGGCATATGGCTTTCAGTTATGGCTGATTGGTGTAGACTTAATTTCTAGTTTAGTAGAAATATCTACCTTGCATACAAACGCATGGGCTACATCTACCTTCTAGGTCCAGTATACAGTGTGCAGTTGCAGATATATATATATATATACTATATATATACTGTAAATCAGACAGATTTGAGTGGTGGACCATTATTGACACAGCTGTGATACTGAATGGTGCTGAAATGGTAGTGCTCCATCATGTCAGCTTCCAGGCCTTGGAACCTGTGTTGGTGCTCAGTGGATAACACAAATTGTGCATCCACAACAGACAGGCTACAGTCTCCGTAAATGAGCATCTCATGGGTAGGAGCTTCTAATTAAGTAACTGACAAACAGTAAAGTTTATGCATCCTAAGCACTGTTATTATTTCTGAAAAGACGCTTTCTTGAAGTTTTCTTGGGGATTTCTCTTCTCTAAATGATGTTTATTTGATTTTGCAGTTAAGCTTCCCCCAATTTGTTCTCCAATAAGAGAACAGCTTAAATAAACACTGTGACGGGTTTAAAAAGCGGTCTCCCAGATTCTCTATCAGGTATCATTACTGCGGTTGTACAGCACCGCTAAAACGCAGCTGCGACAATTCAGCCGTCTCTCGCAGCAGAGTGAGATTTATTGCAGTGCTTCAGGAAGACTCCTGCTGGGTATAACGCGCGCTGGATGTGTTTTGTTTCAGCGGGTTTGATTTAATGCCGTTTTCCAGTGCAGCTGTAGTATCAGTTGTGTTGTGAATTTGCTTTACAGAGAGTCGGGATTAAACCTTAGACAAACTCAGAGGGAAACTGATCACTGACCACACACAGTAGAGTCACCTCTGTTAAATGCTTGTCTGAAGTCCTTTTAACTCTAAACTGCCTCATATACTCAATAGGGGTTTAATGAAGTAGGGGAGGAGGCCTTGCTGTCTTCAGATTTGACATAGGGCAAGAAGTGAACTAGTTTTGTGTTCAAAATTGACTGGCCCATTAAAGCTGATTATAAATATAATAATACATATTTTATCACCCAATGTTAGGCCTCTTTGACCTGAGCTCATACAACTTGATTTTAAGTGAAATAAATAAATAAAGGACATTAGCAGAATGATTCTGCAGCTTAAGTGGTTCCCATGTCAAGGCAGTGTCGGTTGCTGTAGAGTTGCTTAGTGGTTTCTAGGCAGTTGCTGTGGTATCCCAGATGGTTGATGTGATATCTCAGGTGGTTGATCAGGTGCTGCTGAGTAGTTGCTGTGGTACCCCATGTGGTTAGTTATAAGTGTTTCTAGTGTATTTGTATCATCTGCGCGTGCACACACACACACACACACACACACACACACACACACACACACACACACTCATTCATTCATAAGGGAAAGCATTCTGTAACAGTCCAAATAATAATCCCAAATCTCACAATCAGCTTGAGCAATGTGAAGCTGAACCCTGTCAATATCTCAAAAACTGCAGAATGAGCTATTCTAGGAGTAGCGTCCTCTCGAAGAATTTCTCCTGCTTCCAGCCTGGATTCACCTTCATCCACTCCACAAATCCGTTGTATATGCATGCATGGAATGGTGTGATCATGTGTTTGAACCCAATTTTATACACATATTATCGTGTGATCCATTATTATTATTTCTGATGGCTGGTCGTTTTTGATCGGGAACACAAAGGCTGTTACTAAATAAAACATTTACAATTTGAAAAATGATCAGAATTCATTTTGTGTATACGGATGTCCAATGTGGAGAAAATTAAGGTAACTCATGACAATGAGATTAAATGCTAAATGCTAAACTACATTTTTTAGAAGGAAGACTTGTAAATCGGTCACAACACAATAGGAGGGTTAAGTGAAGGCAGTGGATTTAAGCCTTTAGCAAAAAGAGAACAAGCAAAAGCCCTATTGGATTAAATGTGCATGCTGTCCCACTTGGATGCAACTGTTGTGAATGTGTTCATGTGATCATGTGTTGGAAACGTTTGGGTACTTGACACTCGATGGTCATGTGCTGATTTTATTGCTGTTCGGATGCAAGACTTTTATCGCTGTGGAGACATGTACAGTTTATATGACAGACGTCCCACTGGTACACTAATCCAATCCAAACCGGGCTAAAGAAAAGCATAAACACTGAAACCAAGACTCTGTGGGACACTAGAATCACAATCAGAATCAGACAAAAGTCTACAAAGAGCTAAAAATATAAAAAGCCCTGACTATGACATAAGGCCAAAGCGAGACAAGGGGGGGTTCTCTGTACAAGTTCGGATTAGTGTACTTGGTAATACTGACTGCTGGTTAGTACTAAAGTAAAATCTCTTTATGTTTAATATCAGTTTCCATGAGTGAGGAAAGCTCACGTATCTAGGCCAAACTGAGGGTGCCCTTATCAGTCTGACTCGCCTCCCTGACCAATCAGCTCCCAGCTACTTTACAACACTGCAGTCTAATCACCACACTCTAGACTGATATCTTTTGTTATTTGCCGATCAGCGACGGGGCCTTTCAATGATAGTTTTATAAAGGTTCAGATATTATGGTCTGTTTTCAAGTTTTACTGTAAAATGGGTCCACACTGCACGCTCTTAACTCTTTTATTTACCTTTTGAGAATGTCTGCACTGCTCCTGGCTGGGAGATAATGTCCATTATTGGTGCCTTGAGAACAGCAAATGGCCCTCTGAATACCATGACTAAAACAAAGACTGGGACCTGGATTGGGAATTAATATAGCCAATACACAATCCACCAAAATATGCCTGGATTGGCCACGATCCTAAACCCCTGAATCGGATTGGGACTTCCCAAATTATTTCTCCTGGTGGAAATGTACAAGAAGAGAAAGTGTTGAGCAATAGAGCAGAAACAGAAGCAGCTTTTGGCCACAGCTGTCTTTTTGTGTGCAGTAGTTTGTTTGGAAAATAATGCAAAAAAAAAATGCTTTGCTGCTTCCTGTTTGGTGCTGGACAGAGCTCACCTATTGTTTATTCACAATGTCCACATCAAAATTAGCATGAGCCAAGACTTGTCATAATATTAAACACTGTTGATTTTATCGGAACGTCAAGATGAGAAAAAGTCAAGTCAAGACAGGTTCAAGACACCAAATGATCGAGATGACTGGAGCGTGCTACAACTCTAGCACGTGATTTTTTTACGACATTGGAAATGTTTTTCCACTTTTCCACTAAGGTGGAGAACATAGGGCTGCGTAACGCTCGGTGTTTAAATGCAGCAGGGTTTAATTACAGAGACAGACTTTAGTACACTTTCTTGGCAAACTTTAAATAGTTAATAATAATAATTGGACAGGTTTATAATTACGACTATGTAATCATTTTTGTCTTGAATGAAATGTATGAGCTTTTTATAATAAGAGCTTTGTTTGTTGTTTAATTGCAAAGTGTATTTCATTATTCAAGCTACATGAACGTATTCATTAGTGTATTTTAAAACACTGCTATGTCCCTGACTTGTAACTTCAGTGTGAATTAAGGATGCCCTTTTCGGATCCAGTGGATCCAGTGGATTGGGACCAGGCTGGGCATATTTTACTGGATCAAGTATCAGCTATTTTAACCCCTTAAAAATCCTATGGCCTGCCTGCAAGCCAAAAGTGTTATTACACACTTCTATTAGCAGGGAATAGCCCCACTAGATTGTACAGAAGTCAGAATACTACGCCTCAGTGTGTAATAAGCCTTTCTGCATTAAGGGTTTGAACTGAATTCTAAACTGAACTCAATTCCAGTTAAATTGGGTTGAAATCTGAGACTTGATCCTTATACTAGATTGGCTGATTCCTGAAGAACTGCAATCAAATGGAATTGTTGTGAGGCCAGAGATTTACAGTCCTGCTACTCAGCCGACTGAATGTGGTTTAAACATCAGGTAGTCATAGCTTTAACACTCCATGAGAGGAAAGCTCACGTATCTAGGCCAAACTGAGGGTGTCCTTATCACAGTAAAACAAATGTGTCTTCTGTGTGATGTGCCTGTGCACACTATCTGCAGAATGTTCCTTCATTAAGGTACAAAGCCTGTTGAAGAGAGAAGTGCAGACACAGAGTAATGGCAGGACTAGGACAGATACCAGCATCCTATGTCTGTACACAAAGAGAGATGAGCACTGCCTCTGTACACTATGTGTGTGTGTGTGTTGCGAGTCTTCCATGGTACCAGTCTGTACATGCCTGATTGAATATGTTGCCCATAACCTTTGGTTATACGCTTTGGTCTTTGTAAGACTTAGAATCGATGTATTAAAGAGAAAAACGTCTACATGAGCGGCGGCTCTGCAGACAGAAGTGTCTTCTTGATGAGAGCTATTGATGGACAATGGCCAGACTGGTTTGAGCCGACAGAAAGGCTAGTGTATCTCAGACAACCACACAACCGTACATTTGTGGAGAGCAGAAAAGCACCTCAGAATACACAACACATCCAACCTTGAGGCTGAGGGGCTAAAACAGCAGAAGACCATGTCTGCCTCCACTTCTGTCAGCCAGGAACAGAAAGCTGAGGCTGCAGTGGACACAGGCTCACCGACATTGGAAAACGTATCCTGGTCTGATGAATGTTAATTCCTGCTGAGGCACACAGATGGTAGGATTTTGGTGAATTTGGTGCCAACATCTAGAATCCATTGACCCAACCTGCACAAGGCAGCAGTCCAGTTGGAGGTGGTATAATGCACCCCTTCATGACCACAGTTTACCCATCTTCCCATGGTTACTTCCTGCATGATAAAGCAAAATTGTTCTTTAGTGGCCTTCCCAGTCCCTGTATCTGAATCTTGTAGAACACCAGATGTTTGAGTTGCACTGTATCCATGTCATCTCTCAAACTACTGTCCTTTATTTCCTACCTTAAACTGGCTGCACTCCAGGAGACAAACTAGCGACATAACTATGCTACAGTGTCATCATTTTATCCCGCAGTGGTTGTCAACCTTCCCAATTGCTTTGTCTCTTTCTGTCCCTGTAGCCCAGCTGCGTTCAGTGCAGGAGGAGCTGGACAGTTTGGAGGAGGAGAAGGCCAGCGAGCTGTGGGAGGCTCAGGAGGAGCTGCGTGTGGCGCAGGTGGAGGTGCAGGAGTTGCAGGCGGCGGCGGAGGAGGCGGCGGCAGAGCGGGAGAACGATATTGCGCTGCTCCAGGAGGAGCTGTGCAGGCTACGGGCCGAGCTGCAGAGACTCCATTCCACCACACAAGAGTATGAGCTGGAACTGACCACGTTGAGGGCCGAAATCAGCATGAAGAGCCAGCGCAGGACAGAGCAGGATCAGGCAAACACTGAGGGTCAGTTATACTACTACACTACACTCTACTGTACTACACTGTACTGTACTCTCCAGTAGTAATCAGAGAACTAACTAGCATATCTAGCAAACAGGACCCTGTGTAAGAATGTATGCAATACTGAAGTCTACGATAGCAAAATACTACTTTTGACTACTGTTCTATACTACAGTATATAATACTACTCTACTATACAATACAACAGTTACCTACGGCATTGTGCTATAGTATACAAAAGTCAGCATGCTACTCTATACCACAGTATACACTATAGCGTATAATACTACCGTACTGCTCCGCCCATCCCCATATGTTTTAATGACCAAACAGCCATTCCCAGTGTCTTGTTCCATCAGTTAGTTTTTCTTGTGCTAATATTGGCAATCAGTTTTCAAAACATTATTCTGCCTTATTGTAAAAAGGCAGGCTTACACTTAGTAATGTAGAGATCGACTGTCTTGTCTGGGAGAGACTGTCTGTAGAACCTGCATTGTGCCCTTTCTGTTCTTTACATTGAGTAGCTGAGTTGTAGTGGAACTTACATGACCTAGATGTACTTTTACTGTAGAAACTTTACACTTACTGAACAAACTAGCAATCCAGGAGAAAAATAGGCTTTGCTTCTGCGCCATAAACTCAATAGAGACGGCCTGAGACACACGGCGGGTCTATCTAATGGCGGACATGGCTGACAATTTTGGCTTCATTTTTGTAGAACAGAAGGGAATGGACCCACGGCACCGGCCATGTTTTCTACAGTCTTCGTTCTAGAGTATGCACTACTATACTATAATACTATACTACGATATACAGCGCTAACATATATCACTGCAGTATATTGCAGTGTACACTACTATAATACTACATTACATTATATTACACTATTGCATATTACTGCACTATCCATAGTGTGCAGTAAAACTACAGTATACAATAATAATGTACAGTACTGTTCTACAGCATACACCATTAAAGTTAACATTTTTACTGTACTGTTCTACAGTGTATAATACTACAGTGTAATACTGCACTATGCTATCCAGTGTGCTACTGTATGCTACAGTATGCTCTATTGCATTGAATGTATAATTCTATTGTACTGTGCTGTTCTACAGTATACTGCTGTACTATGCTACAGTGCACAGTACTACAGAACACTACTACATTAATATAATATGCAATAACACTAGAGTATATAACAGTACTGTACTGCACTGTACTATGGCATGATGTTTTAGTTTAATATGCAGTAGTAATCAGAAATCTGCACAAAGACCAGCACAGAGAGGAGAAGCAAGACCAAGTGGTGTACACGGTGTGACTATCCTACAGTATATCCTTATTTATCAATTCAGCAGTTGTTCTGAGGTGCTTAACACCCAATCAGCCAGGCCGAAAGACTTCTATTACCAAAGAATAGCCCCACCAATTTGAATAGAGGACCCTGTAGTTACTGAATAATACTAAATGGTTCAATGATATGTGGTCATCAGAAGTCTTATGATGGAGCCTTCGCATTGATGAACGTGGCAGAGGGGGCTGATAATTAGAGTAGCAGAATAGCCTAGGATACTAGTCACTGTGGGACTAATAAAGGATTATCTTATCTTATCTTTATTTGTTCAGGAACCAATGCTCTTCTGTACTGTAAATCAGGTAGATGTATCTGGTAAAAATGGCCACACAGTGTATATCCTGGGCTATTCTGCTACTCTTCTCTAAGCAATATGTTTTATACTGTGATGGATTAAGATCAACAGAAATCCCACTCAGTACAACCATACTTGTTACCATCAGCTCTCTCTGCAATCTCATATGTCCCCTCAGGCTGAAAGAAGAGAACACACAGGCACATAGTCCTTCAGAACAGATCTCAGCATCTGTAGTGCAGGGCACTACAAACAGAATCCAATCTCACATCCACTGGAAAGCGCTCAGAAATCTCTTACTGGAAAACTACTGCCTGTAATTAGGAAAGAAGCTGAGCCCAACACAGCAGTAATGAAACATTATAGTGGAACTCCCCCAACTTCTGTTTCTGTTGCCAGCCTGGGCCTATTACTCAGGGAGTGAGTGAGCAGCAGAATATGAGAGTCTGGGGAGTGTGTCATGCTTCTAGGGTTTTGCATGCATTGGCCTTGTGCTCGCAAAGAGTTTTTGTGCCCTCCCTAAAAAAAAAATTGAATTGTGTGTGTCATGCCGACTACATTGAATTGCTTGTGTAATGCCGACCACTGTGTGGCAATGCTGTGAAAGGATATTATTGTCTAAAAGCAGAGAAAAAACGTGTATTGGCGTGATGCAGCTCCCTAAACATTTACTTTAAGTTGGCGTAAGAAAGAAAATGATACAATGATACAATAACAACATTTTTGTTGAATGTCAGAAATGTGACAGTAAAATGTATCTCTCTGTTACCCCGAAAAATGTGTGTGACCACTTGGTTGAGCTGCCCGGTTAGGGTAAACAGAATTGGACGCTGGTGTTAGCTCAGGTTTAACACTGCACAAGATCATATCACCGGTTTTCTTACAAGATCTGTTTTACCCTCAGATTGGAATATCTCTAGAGCCATGTACTCTTTACATAATAAGACATGATTTAATAATACTTATTATTTCTGCCCTAGCAATTATAGCGGAACCTATAGACAAACATTGCTACAGCTAACTAGATCATTAGGTAGCTATAAACGTTACTTTTTAATGTATATATGAGGCTGTAATTAAAGAAATGACCATATTTATATTGTAGTTCCATTGTATTACAGTCAGTCCTCTGCAATGCTTGTTAGTCCATGCCTGAAATTACCCTAACTGGGCAAGTCAACCAGCTGGTTGATTAGCGTATCTGCTCCCTGTATATGTTCATCTGGGGAAAAAAAACCCTGAACATTTCTAAATGAGAATCCAGGAACACAGTTTTACCAATAAATGTAAATGTAAATTGTTTGGGAATGTATTTCTTAGTGTCACTGTTAAAGGGTTCATGTTGCAGAGTGTTGTTTTTCCTCAGCATTTGAAGAGATTCAATCCAAAACCATACTTACAGCATCCCTCTGTGTCCATTAAACTAAACATCTCATTAGCAGTTGATGATGGGTTTGGTGTAGTAGTTTTAATACTCTATGTCTTGGCAGGTAGTGTGCTCTAAAACCCACTTTAGCCTCCAGTGTGTGGTCTTCTTTCTCTGGTGGCTGGGAGCGGAGTTTGGGCTGTAAATGTGAGCTTGACTTGAGTTTCAGTTACAAACCTTCTACCTCTTCCTTCCTAGGAGGAATTCACTATTTTGTGAAAGCAAAGGCCTGTATGGGCCCACACATCAGCGCCTTACTTTTAAATCAGGATGTCCCAGTCACGTTTTTTGCTCCCTGATTCAATCCAATAATCCAACAAATAATACAGCCCTTACGACTTAGTTCAGACGTGCTGTTAATGAACACTAGTAAACACTAGTTACTGTATATTTAGTGAACAGTTTCTATAATCAGACATTCTGTTTGGTAGAAATGGACTGTTATCATTTATAGTGTGTTTATAATATCCTATAATTCTCCCTGACCATTCATCTCCCGGCTTCTCCAAAATGCTACAGTCAGATCATCAGTCAGCGTGTTTGCATATACAGTCATGCCCAAAAGTATTCATACCCCTGGCAAAGTTTGACTTAAATTTACTGATATTTAGCCAGAAGTTATATTTTTGCCTTGAAACGACACAGGCATCTCCCAGGAGATAACACGATGATGTACAAGAGGCATCATTGTGGGAAAAAGTATTTCTCAGCTTTTATACACATTTGAACAAAAAGTGGCATGTCCAAAATTATTCATACCCTTTGAAAACTGTCACAGTATATGGGAAAATCCAAAGTTCTATACCATTCCAAATAGTCCAAGCTGTTTTAAAGCATCCTAATTACCCTGATTCATTGGGAACAGCTGTTTTAATCAACTCAACAGGAGAAAAACAGCAGCTCTCTGCAGTTGGTTTGTGGACAGTCATGGCTAAGACAAAGGAGCTCACTAAGGACCTGCGGCTGTGCATTGTGGCCGCTCACAAGTCAGGAAAGGGCTATAAAGCCATATCAAAATGTTTTCAAGTTCCAGTGGCTACAGTGCAAAGTATTATTAAAAAATACAAGAAGTTCCGCACTGTGGAAAATCTCAGAAGATGTGGTCGGAAGCCAAAAGTGACACCTGTGCTGGCCAGGAGAATAGTGAGAGAGGTGAAGAAAAATCCAAGGATCACCACCAAGGCCATCCTGGTGAATCTGGACTCTGCTGGTGGCGACATCTCAAGGCAGACAGTTCAACGGACACTGCACACTGCTGGGTTCCACGGACGCAGGCCAAGGAGGACACCACTTCTCTAGAAAAGGCACACAAAAGCCCGCTTGACCTTTGCAAATGCTCATCTGGACAAAGAAGAAGACTTCTGGTGTTCTGTTTTATGGTCAGATGAAACAAAAATTGAATTGTTTGGCCACAATGATGTGTGCACCATTTGGCGTAAAAAAGGAGAAGCCTTCAACCCTAAGAACACCATCCCCACTGTCAAACATGGTGGTGGGAACCTAATGTTTTGGGGGTGTTTTTCAGCCAATGGACCAGGGAACTTGATCGCAGTAAATGGCACCATGAAAAAAGAGCAATACACCAAGATTCTCAACAACAACATCAGGCAGTCTGCAGAGAAACTTGGCCTTGGGAACCGGTGGACATTTCAGCACGACAACGACCCAAAACACACAGCCAAAGTGGTGAAGAAATGGTTAGCAGACAAAAACATTAATGTTTTGCAGTGGCCCAGCCAGAGTCCTGACTTGAATCCAATTGAGAATCTGTGGAGGGAGCTAAAGATCAGGGTGATGGCAAGGAGACCCTCGAACCTCAAAGAGTTGGAGCTCATCACTAAAGATGAATGGGCAAAAATACCAGTGGAGACATGCAAAAAGCTGGTCAGCAATTACAGGAAGCGTTTGATTGCTGTAATAGCCAATAAAGGCTTTTCTATTAATTATTGAGAAGGGTATGAATAATTTTGGACATGCCACTTTTTGTTCAAATGTGTATAAAAGCTGAGAAATATTTTTTCCCACAATGATGCCTCTTGTACATCATCGTGTTATCTCCTGGGAGATGCCTGTGTCATTTCCAGGCAAAAATATAATTTCTGGTTAAATAAAAGTAAATTTAAGTCAAACTTTGACAGGGGTATGAATACTTTCGGGCATGACTGTATGTGTGTGTGTGTGTATAGTGGTACACAATTTGAACTACTATGTCTTGCTGTTTGTTGATTACTCCTGTGTGAGACTGAATGAGCCACTTTAAGATTTTTTTGCGTGTGTGATTTTTTTGCGTCAAATGGCAGAAAATAGACAAGCGTTTACAGAATGATGCAGTGGTTTATAATCATCCATTTTGTAAATACTGCTTAGAAAAACACTTTAAACTGCTGTTGTAAATATAGTTGTTTGTTGCTGCGTCACATTTACAATAAGGCTCTGAGCTAATAGCTAAGCTAAACTTTCCATTCCATCTTTCTAGTCTTTTTTTTGAAGAGTACCCTAATCATTTGGGACATTATTTCAGTGAGCAAAACAAAAAAGAGCTTTATTTTAACTGATAAGTGAGGCGGTGTTACCAGTTAACAGCCAAAACAAGGCTTCTACTTCTAACACCCCATTCCACCTTAAATAGCAAAACAGTTATTGTGTGCATTTCAGCAGCACAGTGTAACTGCTGCATCATTTAAGTTCAAGTAAGAGGACAACTTCAGCCTTGTTCTGGCTGCTTACGGGTAACGTCACCACACTTCAGTTGAGTTCAGTAAAGTTTTGGTTTGTTCACCGAAATAATGTCACACTGCTACAACAAAACCCAGTGATCAGAAGTGGATCAGGCTTTACAAGCCCATACACAGACCCTCGATCCCAACTCACTGGATCAGATCAGGACATCCCTACATTTGAACCTTATTAATTGTTCTCAGTGTTATGTATTGTCTGAGCTGTGACTGTGCCATAAACAGTAATCTAGCTGCTGGGCTTCACAATAACTACACTTTTGTAAGTGAAAGTGGTTCTTTGAGTGAATGTGTGAATGTGAAGAACCAACATTTCATCAAATGAAGGTTCTTTAGACCATGAATAGGGTTCTTCCCACTCACATGTCTCTATTACCAACACGGTTCCTTATTGAACCAAAAGTGGCTCTTCTAAGGCATTCACCTTCATTTTTAAGATTGTACAGGGAGAATTCAGTGTGTGTATGAAAACTCCTGAGAAATAAATCTCACGGTGTTAAAAAGTGTGTGTGTGTGTGTATGTGTGTGTGTTGAAATGAAAGACACAGATGTCATCTAAACCTTATTACTACAGGCCCATATTTTTCCAAACACTGTGCACTCCTGCTATTCATCACCATGTAATATTTTTTTCTGCCTGATTTTTTTTTGCTTGACCTAAATGGTGACTAATTGCCCCATTTAAGGCTAAATGTTTATTTTGGTGATACATCTCATAAGCCTCGTCATTTCATTCAGTGGTTAGGAGCCTTGCAATCTGTAGTGATGCATTTCTGCACTGGCAGAATTCCCTCCAGGCTTTCAACTCATTCTTATTAAACTCAAATGATAGGGTTAATGTCAGAGAGAGAGAGAAAGAGAGAGAGAGGATACATGAAGGAGAAACTAATCATTTAGGTCTGAATCTCTCAAACCACACGCCACAACATACAACTCGGTGTCAGTCACGTCCATTAAGTGCTGGTAGTGACTATAGTCGCTTTTTCCTCTCTATAACCTCTGTAAAAGCCTATATAAGCTTGCATATCTGTGTACATGTATGTGTATATGTCTATATGTGCATATCCACTATATGGACAAAAGTAATGGGACAGTGGCTCATTTATTGTTTCTTCTAAAATCAAGGGTATTAAAAAAAAGAGCATTCTGCTGTTGTTGGAGTAACTGTCTCTACTGTCCAGGGAAGGCTTTCTGCTAGATTCTGGAGCATGACTCTGAGGATTTGATTGCATTCAGCAACAGGAGCATTAATAAGGTCAGGATGTTGGATGATCACCACCCCACCTCATTCACAATTCCCTAACTCATCCGAATATATTGGATGGACCGTCTTCATTATTCCAGAGAACACCGTTCCACTGCTCCACAGCTCAATGCTGTGGTGCTTTGTACCCCCCCTCTAGCCCACACCTGGCATTAGACATGGTGCCAATAACTTCATGTTTATCTGCTCCAGAGAGTCCTATTCTATTGGTAGAACTCATCTACAGGGACTAGACAAGCTGTGTAGCTTAAAGTAGCCGAATGCATTCATGACAACATTTGAACTTACAGTGAATGTGCTGTATGTGTACATGTACATGTCCAGGCTTGCTAATTCTGCTAAACGCGCCCCACACCCTCCTGTTGTTGCTTTAACAGTGGCCACTGACCACCGAATACACATCTGGCTCCAGTCAAATTTACAGAGCTTTATAGAAAGTGTATATTGTTACAAGATCAACACAGCCATGTTGACTGCATGGAAGAAAAAGGCTCATTTATTCCTGCTTACTGCAACTTTAATATCCCACAAACTCTCCCCTTAATGGAACAAAAATATTAGATCATCTGCTTTTCTCCACAATGCCCTTTTTGTTCCTGTCCTGAACTAGAGCTTTCTGAGGGACACTGTGAGTGTCAAGTCAGGCAGTGTGCACTTAATTTGTTAAGTTCACTGTGTGGAGTCTTGTATGATAGTCTTATCTTAATCCGAACGCTATTTTATACTAAATGGAAAAAATATACATTATCACACGGATCCCCTTATTATAGCTACAATGTGAAATGCCCAGTTTACTTTGTAACACTGTCCCAGTGTTTTCAAATCCTTAGCTGCAAGAGGCACCAAGATCCCATATTCTCTCTTTTTTTCTCTATTTATGTGGGGTTTTATGTACCTATGTGACTATTTTCCAACTTCTCTTGTAAATTATGCTGCCCTGATTGGCTGCTGTGCTCCTCATGCAATAAGCTGAGGTGAAAACCTCACACTTATAATTTGAATATGAATTAGGGATGTGCCTTGAGCAGATCCAGGCATATATGCATACATTTTCACACATTTTCTCCAATATTTTGGCTGCCAGTTACCTGACCCGTACGTAACACCCCCCCACCCACCTTTATCGCACATGATGCACCCGACACCAGTGAGGGTTGTCTAGCACACGGCCCCTCCAACGTGTGTTCAGTCAAGCCGCATGTTTTTCGAACTGCCACCGATGTAACACTGACAGGCAACCACTGCCTCTGGAGGCATACCCGGCTTCGATGCACCACCTCGCAGACATCTGTGACGGCCAGCGAGCATCATCTACCATATTTTGATTTCGGGGCTTAGGCTGCCGATAGCTAGCACCATTCGAACCAGCGATCCTCTGATCATAGTGACAGCACCTTAGTCCGTTAGACCACCCAGGGCCCCGATCCAGGCATATTTGAATGGATCAGGTATTCCCTATTTTAGTCCCAATTCCAAAGTCTTTGTTTTATTTCCAATCCAGTTCTGAGTTTTTGTTTTATATGCTAATACTTTGTGATATTTTGGTTATGTCTTCGTTAGCCTCACAGGAGCTATTAAGCTATCGCGTTCCAGTGGCCGACAGCTGGGCTTAACATTGAAAATGAGCTCGAGTTCACTGTAAAAAAGCATGTTATTTGGCCACACCCACTTCTTTGGTTTGCGTCCTTGGTTTCCTAAAACTTTGCTTTTAAGATTTTATTTTCATTGGACGCTGCTGCTGCACCCTCCTTTCATTAGAGGTCTTTTTGAGGCCTGTTACCTCGCTATCCCACCACTGATAACCTTGTGCTATCCAGTTTACCATCTCCTCAGCTAATGTTGAGTCAAATCTGGCTGTTCAGACTGGGTTGCGTTGCTGTATATCAAATATGTATCGGATTTCAATACCCGACATGAAAGTGGGCCAAGTTGGAAGTGAAAATGTCAGATTCAGTGTGTATCTGGTCATGCACGCTGCCACACAGATAACACGTCTGTGTTACATATAAAGAAAAAGATCGGATTTGGGCCACATATACCTGCTTTATGAACGTAGTCTTCCAGTTTCAGCCTTGTTACATCGCACTCTTTAAATATCAAATATATATAATTACCAGAGAAGAGCAGATTGAATGGCAGACATAAAAAAAAAACAATATGTAAGTAAGTAATTAATACATTATTTGTTTATACAGCAAAGTGCTGCACAAATAAGCCCAAATTTCCATGTAAATCCATGTAAATTTCCAAAAACATCCATGTAAATCAGAAAGTTATATATACTTTAAGAGAAAATGAAACAGGGGAGACTTAATGTCCCGAGGAAGGCTGTTTCAGAGTCTTGGCTCTGCAACTGCAAAAGCTCGGCCACCTCTGAGCTTCAGCCGAGAACAGCCAAGAGCAACTGATATAAAGTCCTCAGGGACCTGAAAGAGAAACGAGGTTTTAGTAACTTAAAAACAAATAAAAAAAGAACCTTGAGCTAGACCCTGAAATGCTGAACTGAACTGGGAGCCAGCAGAGGGAGGTTCATACATAAGCCTATGGTCAATTGAGAGTCTCAAACTGCAGTTGCATCTATAAGCTCCTCCCCATCTTACAGTTCAGTTCCACATGTCTTTTTTTTGGTGGTCAAAGCATAACATTCACTGTATTAACCGTACACTACCTTCCTTTTACATTTCCTATTGTGAACACTCTACTGGCACTGAAAGGGACTAGTGCACTGCAAAGGTACTGTAGACTTGCAGTACTTGCATGCCTTATTTCATCTCATGTTTACAATGTTTGTTGAAGCTCTGAGACAACACATGTCACGTTGTAATGTCATAACGAGGGAGCAGAAGGCCTCCAGTGAGGCATTAGTCTGGGTGTTAGCAGCAGTGTTGATATTCTCGCAGCTCAGCAGGCTTTCTTAGTGGCTTCAGCTCTTTACTATATTAAGATGCGTACTGTAAACAGCATGCCTTTGACTTCTCAGTGCTGTGCTCTGATCTCAGGCCTAAACTCAACGCCACTGCAACCATCAGACAAGCCAAGCTGCCCATTCCCCTCTGCTCTGGGAACAGGTGTAGGATATGACTTCATTAAAAGGGTTAGACTAGTTGCTGCTCTTCAGCATGCCCTTTTGGGAATCTTATTGGGTCAGTCATTGAGGTTGATCAGATCACACTAACACACACAGGCAACGTAACGCTGACAAACTGCAGGGAAAGCTAGATAAAGTTGTTTGTGCTGTAGACATGCCTGCAGAATTAGAGGAAGCAGGCCTGTTGGACTGTGGCTTTTTCAGGGATATGAAGGCGATCAGGGAAAGACAATGGAATGACTGGTCAGGCTGGTGGTCCAGGAGGACAGTGGACTTGAATTTGTCATGGTTGTAAAGTCACAATTTTGTAGCATCTCCTTCCAAATCCAAAATCATTAATATTGAGTTGATATTTTGCCATCTCCTTTGAGAACTCACTGGTTACTCTGTCTACAGAAGCTCAAAGCCTTGGTATAGTCATAGACAATCAGTCATTGTTCTTAAGTCATGTTGGAAATCTGTAAATCATGCAGATTCCTCATTTTCAACATCCAGAGAATTCAACCCTTCCTCTAGAGAGGCCAGCATCCAGGTGCTTGTTCAGTCTCTTCTCACTTCAAGACTTGATTACTGCAACTCCCATCTGGCTGGTCAAAACCCTGATGCTGGCCTACAAAGCCAAGAATAGACCAGTCCCTCCATACTTGATGGCAATGGTCAAAATCTTTTGGATCTATACAAACTAGCTCTGAGTAAACAGTGAAGAACTTTAGTAAGTCGCTCTGCATAAGAGTGTCTGCTAAATGTCTTAAATGTAAATGTATAGAGTGTTAGTGAGGTCAGGATGTTGGATAATCACCACCCCACCTCATCTCCTACTCCCCAACTTATCCCAAAAGTATTGTCTGGAGCACCAATCATCATGGTTCCACTGCTCTACAGCTCTGTGCTGGGGGGCTTTATACTCCCCTAGCCCACGCCTGGCATTAGACACTAGAGGGACTAAACAAGCTATGCCAGAAATGGGTGCATCTTAAGCTAGCTGAATGCATTCATTAGAAGGGGTGTCCACAAATATTTGGACATATAATGTACATGTTAGCATCATAATATGTTTTTGTTAACAATTCTACAAGATCAAACATGGCCATGTAAAAAAAAACTCACACATTTTTCATATGGATAAAAAAGCTGATAAAATGTGATGGAATATCACAATCCAATGACTTAAACTGAGCTGAAATGATCCAAAATATTTACATCCTCCTTGTTGTGCCTTACTGACAGCATGCATATGTGTTGTGTTTGGTCAGGAGAGGTGGGGCAGCTGAAGGAGGAGTGTCGCTCTTTGATGGATGAGTGTCAGACGCTGAGAAACGACAACAGGGAGATCTCTGAGAAACTGCAGCTGCTGGAGCAGCAGAGAAACAGGTGAGAAGCCTGATCACCTGTCAATCAAACAACCACACAGATCAACCCAACACTGCCAATTTGAGGCCACAGATTTAACACTAAAAGTGTTCAGTTTAACAAGGTGTTTATATGGGGTCTTCTACCAAAATACCACCAAATTTCACCAAAAAGAGACCATTCACATATTAAAAGTTTATACTACTGGCGTCCTGAAAAAATAATCATGCTAGTTGACAAGCTTGGTCATGCTGGTCACATTCAAACAAAAATAAACCTGAGGCCCTGGTCTCGGTTGAGCAGATACTGGTTGCAAATTTGACAGTTTTGGCTTTATTTCTATAAAATGGAAGGGATTGAAACCACAGGGTTCATGTTTTATACATGCACGCTGCTAATACAAAAAAACAACAACAACATATATTACATATTTCTAGATAAGCATGACCAAAATGCATGTTGACAGTGAGGCATCTGTTGAGACGACAGAAGAGAACAGAATTTCTGTGTACTGAAATTATTTCCCCCTGCTTCTACACTCCACTTCTACAAGACAAGGGTTATTACAGTTGCATAATTTCTAGGGTATTGTATTGGTAGGTGTGTTTATAGAGAACTGTCACAGCAAAGAAGATCACGTCGCACACAGCTGCACAGAGAATACATGGTGTGCATGGTAGGATAAATACAGTAATTTCACACCAGGAAAGCTTAAGCTGTAGATCTGGATGGTACTGTGGGAACTATAGTGGTTTAGAAGTAATACTACGGAAACTGTAGTCTTGTTTGTCCCCTGTCCCAACCACTCCCCTGGTCCCTCTTCCTCCTCTCTCTCATCTCTTTTCCATCTCGCTGCTGTGCGTGTGCAGAGTGGCTCGTTTTTTAATCTCTTGTTATTCTTAATCTCTCACTCTGTTTATCTTTGGTTTTAAAACCACTGTAAATCAACAGGCATTTCACCGTAAGTGCACCAGGTCTAACTCACGCCCACGTAACCGAACTCACGTCTACGTAACTGAATTTACATCTTTGTAACCGAAGTCACGTCTTTGTAACCGAACTCACGTCTACGTAACCAAACCCACGTCTACGTAACCAAACTCACGTCTTCGTAACTGAATTTACGCCTTTGTAACCGAACTTACGTCTTTGTAACCGAACTCACATCTTTGTAACCGAACTCACGTCTATGTAACCGAACTCACGTCTTCGTAACTGAATTTACGCCTTTGTACCGAACTCACGTCTTTGTAACCGAACTCACATCCACGTAACCGAACTCACGTCTTCGTAACTAAATTTATTCCTTTTTAACCGAACTCACGTCTTTGTAACCGAACTCACATCCACGTAACCGAACTCACGTCTTCGTAACTAAATTTATTCCTTTGTAACCGAACTCACGTCTTTGTAACCGAACTCACGTCTACGTAACCGAACTCACGTCTTCGTAAGTGAATTTACGCCTTTGTAACCGAACTCACGTCTTTGTAACCGAACTCACGTCTTTGTAATCGAACTCACGTCTACGTAACCGAACTTACGTTTTTGCAAACGAAATTACATCTCCGTAACTTAATTAGTTGAAATCGGAGGATCGGTGGATTGGACAAAGAGGATCTGTCAACGTGTTTGGGATGTGTGAAAACACATTGAATATGCGAACATATGCTAACACTACAGGCTGTATTAAAGGAGCATTATGCAAGAATTAGTATGTCTTGCTTCCTACTGTGAGGAAGTGGATTTTGTGTTTTATACCATCCCTTAAATCCATTAAGATCACGGACATGGACACTTTCTGGACAAGCCAAGAGAACGTTCACTGAACATGAAAGAATCATGTGCGCTCAGTTTATGCAGCATTGCACAGTTAACGTTAGCTAGCGTTATCTTACCCGCTTCAAGGATAATACACAGGTTTATGAGCCAGAAAGCAGCAGAAGCAGGATTTATCTAAAGCTTATCTGAAGTGGTTCCTTTTAGCACCGGCAACATTGCATACCATCGAAACTGGAAAATTCTTCTTTCCTCCATTAACGCACTGTCAAGTGTTCCACAGCACTGTACGTGTGGCCCTAGAGTTTCCTGATAGCACTCATCATGTCTGTCCGCAACCATGGTTCTCAGTATAGAATAACAGAAAAGAGGGAACACTGAGGTTATTCAAAGATCACAACGTTAAGAATAACATTCGCTGACAGCCATAAGACAAAATCAGTGTGGTCTCTGTTGTCTCTCAACATACTGCTGTCTCTCCCATAGGCATTCCTGTCCTTGACATATACGTGATCTCACTTATGCCCTAGTTAAACACACTCTTCTTAGCTCAGGGGGCCTTAGTGTTGCATATCAGTGGTGTGTGTGTGGGGGATGTGCTCGTTGTAGGGGTTGTGTCTGAAGAGTGTTCAGTATGGTGGCTCTTTGTTACTGAACCACCAGTTGCACTGTTGGAGATACAAGGATAAACACATAAAATTTACTTGAATAAAATGTGTAGGGGCGAGAGAGGTATGACTTCAGGGCTTTTGGGCATCTTCTTGTGAAAGCAGTCAGAGTTATTTAGTTACGGATGTGCGTAGAAGTCAAATTTTACTGTGTTTTCATTAGTATTTGAATCTCTCTCTTGCTGGCTGGAACTCTTAAGCATTTGAAGCATGTGAGAGCTAGCCAGGCTAGAGCACAGCCTCAACAACAACGTAAGAAGTCCATATATATATGGACATATATATATATATATATATATATATATATTTATATATATATAATTTAAAAACTGGTACTTTTTAAATGCACAGATTTATCTAAAATGTACACGTTTGGCCTTTCTGTTTTGGTTTACACTGCCCTTTCACTAGCTATATATATATATATATATATATATATATATATATATAATTATTTTCTTTTTTTTGTATTTTAGAAAGCTTGTCTGGTTCAAGAAAAGATAAGACAAGACAACCATATTCACCATTAGTGTTGGACACAGATAGAATTTGGCCCCCTCTGTGCAGTGAACACACACACACACTAGTGAGCCAACACACACAGTGACAGTGACAGTGAGCACACTTGCCCAGAGCAATGGGCAACCATTGCTGCGGTGCCGGAGAAGCAGAGAGGGTGAAGGGCTTTGCTTACGGGTCCAACGGCAGCAGCTTGAGTATTGAACCCACAACCCTGTCATCAATAGCCCAGTGCAAAGTTACTATACTCAGTGTATTTAATATTTTTTTACAGTTTTTACATTTTTTTTAGTTTTTACATATAAAAAAAAACTTTACCAGGGCACATTAACTAGGTAACGACGCTGGGCTAACGGACCAGCACAAACATGGCATCCAAAACACAACGTCCAAACACAACATCCATGCCAGCCCCGTCCAACATTGCTACTTTTTCTGCCAATGATTTTGAATGATTTCCCAGTCCTGAGAAAAGAATACATGCTGATTTTTATAAAATAGAAATTGTGTTTCATGTTCTTTGCCAGCTCTACTGACTCCTACCTGGCCGTCCGAGCAGAGCAGGACAGTGGGGAAAGTGCAGGACAGAACAATGAGCAAAAGGAGGAAGAAGAAAAGCCGGTGAAGGCCGAAGGCTACATGAGCATGTTGCAGTTAGAGCAGAGCGGCCGTGTGGTGGACGACTCCAAGCAGAAGAACATTTCTGCTGAGGACAGACCCGTGAATCCTGCAGAGAGGAGTGAGGGACTGTCTGAGGTCTTCTCCCTTCGAGATCAGCTCAAACAAGCTGAGGAAAGAGCCTCCCAGGTCCAGAGACAGGTAGAGTATAACACCAACATTCAGATTAGCGGAGATCTTCCTAATTCAGACCATTAGAACTGCTGAGTCTACATTTATGCTGGGTTCCAGGTCCTGGGAGAAGTTTGTTGGGTGTTGGAATGAGAAGGAAAATGTGTTTCTTCAAGGACTGGATTAATGTCTTGCTGAGTGTGTAGTTTTATTATTAAACTATAATAATAATAATAATCATCATCATCATAATCATAATAATAATAAAGGACAGATTGTGATGGCTAGACCACTGGATCAGAGCATTTGGCATATGGCAGGTTTTGTGGGGTGTTCCTGGTATGTAGTGGTCAGTACCTACAAAAAATAAATGGTCTGAGGAAGGACAAACAGTGAACCAACAATGAGGAGCCATGGGTGCCCAAGGCTAATTGATAAATTGGAGGCTCCACCTCACAACCCTAACAGGCCTTAAAGGATCTGCTGCTAACATCCTGGTTCCAGGTACCAAAGGCCACATTCAGAGGTCTTGTGGAGTCCATGCCTCAACAGTTCAGAGCTGTTTTTGTGGAATATTAAGCATGTGGATTTAATGGTATGACTGATGGGTGTGTTTGATTTGATAATCAGACTTGTTACTTTATATGGCGCTGGTACGAGTGGATCAGACACAGCAGTGCTGCTGGAGTTCCTGTGGGCAGTGTCCTGTAACCACAGATGAAAGACTAGAAGATGACCAACACTGTGCAGTTAAAGATGAGCTGTCTCTGATGTTGCATCTACAAGGTGGACCTACTATGTATGAGTGTCTAATAGCTTGGACAGTGACTAAGCACTGTTTAAAAACTCCAGCAGCACTGCTGTGCCTGATTCGCTCGCACCAACGCAGCATGCACACATTAACACACCACCACCATGTCAATGTCACTTTAGCCATGCTGAAAATGACCCACCACCCAAATAATACATGCAATGTGGTTATCCTGTGGGGTCCTGACCACTGAAGAACAGGGTGAAAAGAGCTACCATCTACACAGTGCTCCTGTATGGTGAGTGGAGGTCATAATATTCTGATATGACTGTGAATGTCTTCTCAATGTTTCTCCTCCCTCTCTGTCTCTCTCAGTGTGAGGGGTTGAAGGGAGAACTTCTGGAACTACAAGGGCTCTACGAGAGCAGTCAGAAGGAGAGGGCAGAGCTGGAGGTGGAGCTACAACGCTGCAGGGCGGAGCTTGACAGGCTGGCAGGAAGGAAGGCCCAGGTGAGAGGCTGGAAAGGGGTTAATTCTAACATACTCTCCCCCCTCGTATAAAAGGGTCAATGTACTTACTCGAACATGCTTCAGTCGAGGCTAAAGCGCACATCAAATGGGTAAACACCTCAAACACACTGCAGTTCCACATGCTAACATGCTAATATGCGTCTGTCTGCCTTCGATGACACTTTGTACGTGACCTATGATTGCATGTGGCTGTGTAACTACAACAGCAGTCATCAGTGAAGTCCTTCCACATGCGTCTTGTTCAGATCACTCAACTGTTGGTCGAGTGTGTGTGCCTGCTGATCACTTTCTCACACACATTGATCCTGGGCCATGTGTTTTTTGCGTCAACTTGTCCCTGTGTTTGTGGTGCGTCTAACAGTTTGAACTGCTAACTGGCTAGCGTATTCAATACGCGGCATGCCTTCTTAATGCTAATGCTACAATCAGATGCTTTCCTGATGCTAATGCTTGTGTACCAATGTGCACCTAACTAGCGATCTTTGTATGAGGATGTCTTGTGCAGCAAGAATTACTCTTGCTAACATGCTATTCTGTGTCTGTATGTTAGCCAGCTAATGAATTGGCTATCCTCTAGCCTCTAATTGGTCACTGCTTTTAGATTTCTAATCCCAGAAAAGACCTTTGCGATCAGTTTGGCCGTCCAGTCTGAGTACTGTGTCCCATATCACTCACCTGTCCTCCATAGTTGTACTTCTACCGTGTGGTTAACCCCTCACTCACACTGTTCTGCTGTCTACAACTCCCAGAGTTCCTATGCCAGGATGGGCTGATTATACACACTGAAAAACGTGGTGCAGGTTACTTGATTGAAGTGTGTCCATTGTTGCCGCATATATACAATGTACCATACATGCAGTGCTGTGCAAAAAGGTAGGGACCACCCTTCATTTATTTAAAACCCAGTCAAAACAGCTATTAAGCACAAGTTCCTCGCGTCTATCATGTAAGTGATAAAATGAACTTTGGTGGCTCCCATCAGAGAGCAGAGAGATCAAGCAGCTCCACTCTCACTAAAGATCTGAAATCACAGAGGTTTTTGTCCTGCTGCTGTGAGAAGACCACTCAACACTGTTGGTCTGAAAGCATGTGGAGCTGACCAAGAAGCTCTAGCTGAGAACATACACTATGTGTCCAGACATTTGTGGACACCCCTTCTAAACAATTAATGTATTCCGCCTCTTTCCAGTTGCACCCATTGCTGACGCAGATGTGCAAAAGCACACACACAGCTTGTATTGCCAGTTGAATACGACTAAGAGCAGGTAAACATGAATCTCTTGGCACCATGCCTAATGCCAGGCGTAGACTAGAGGGGTATAAAGCCCCCCAGCACTGAGCTGTGGAGCAGTGGAACTGTGCCAATCCAGGAACTGCTCTTGGGTTGATTTGGGGCGTTGGGGATGCATTGGGGTGGTGATCATCATCCAACATCCCCGACCTCACAAATGCTCTTGTCACTGAAAAGCAGTTCCTCAAATCTGTGCTGCAAAATCTGGAAAGCCTTCGCTGGACAGTAGAGGCAGTTACTCCTAAACTCTTTTTAGGAGCAGATGTCCCAATACTTTTGTCCACATTGTGTATGGTTAAATTATACACCATACAAGCTAAAAACCGCTGCTGTTCTCAGAACACTGGACCACCCCAGATTTCAGACCTCAACATCGTGGTGAAAATGAACGTGTTTGGGATTACTTGAACTGTGGGAAGCAGAAAATGCTCCAACTCTTAAGACTGGGCTATGAAGGTGTGGAAACAGTAGATTTTGTGCAGAAAAAAAACTGAAAGTGAGTCTCCTGGAAAGATCAGAAGCTGTAATAAAGGTAAAGGAAGGACTCAATAAATTCTGAAACATGTTTTCAGACGTCATATGTAGTTGTTGAGAATGTTGGGAATCCAATAACTGAAGGGCTGGTCTCTGCACAGTTTTTTGCCAATTAAGTAATTATCATGACTAGATTGTGTTGATTTTAAGTGTTTTATTAATGTGGGAAATCATGAACACGTTTGAAGCAAGTGAAATCAGTGCATCACGGTTTTCAGTGCAGTGTGAGCAAGGATCTTTAAATGTCAAGATGGCGGCCTTGATGGTGGAACGAGCGCAAGGTCTCCGTCTTGTGTTTAACCATCTTTGGTGTGTTCTAATCGCAGTGTTTTTTTCTGTTCCCCCCTCCCCTGTGGCATCTGCCATCGCTTTGTTCTGTTGCTCTATAACCACTCTGCGCTACACGACCATAAACACATCACAATAATCACAATGCACACTGCACTATCAAATTCTGAACCAATTTGATGTTTCCTAATAATCAAACTGTGTATCTATCTATCTATCTATCTATCTATCTATCTATCTATCTACCTATCTCTGTTTATCTATCTAACTATCTATCTATCTGTCTATCTGTCTGTCTACCTCTCTGTCTGTCTATCTATCTATCTATCTGTCTGTCTGTCAATCTATCTATCTATCTATCTATCTATCTATCTCTGTTTATCTATCTATCTAACTATCTATCTATCTGTCTATCTGTCTGTCTATCTCTCTGTCTGTCTATCTATCTATCTATCTATCTATCTATCTGTATCTGTCTGTCTATCTGTTGGACTATGTGTCTGTCTGCCTGCCTGTCTATCTATCTATCTATCTATCTATCTATCTATCTATCTGTTGGCCTATGTGTCTATGTGTCTGTCTGTCTGTCTATCTATCTATCTATCTATCTATCTATCTATCTATCTATTTATCTGTCTGTCTATCGGTCTATTTGTCTGTCTGTCTGTCTGTCTGTCGGTCTATCTATCTGTCTGTCTGTCGGTCTATCTGTCTGTCTGTCTGTCTATCTGCCTGTCTGTCTGTCTATCTATCTATCTGTTTAATTTACCTTTGGTCAACCCTATCATTCTCTTTCCATTCACTCTCTCCATGCTCACTATGATGGTTCATTCCTTCATTTGTTGTTATTATTATACATGTATATTTTCCTATTCATGTGCAATCATATCTTTTTTTTTTTTTGTCTTTCATGCGCACACACTCACTTTCTTTTTTGATTCCTCTTTTTTTCTCTCTCACCACCTCCTCTTCCTCCTCCTCCTCCCTCCATCCCCCGCTACCCCTTGTTTTTTTCCCCTCAGAACTACTCTCCTCCGTCTGAGTACCCTGTTCTCTCCATACCCTTCATAGGAATGGTTGTAATAATGGCGCTGATATGGTGCTGCTGGACGGAGCTCTTGTCCTAAAGGGGGAAAGGTACGGCTTTGCCTTTTCTTTCTCTAAGACCACAGAGACAGGCCTCCCAATCAGTTACAGTCGCCTTCATCCATGTGACAACTGGACACAAAAGCCCAATAAATGAGAGGTCATTTTTTTTTTACAGTGATTGGTCGAGGTCACTACTGTGAATAAAGCACTAAAGACATAGACCTTTAGCCATTTAGCCCTTTAATGGACGTGCACATTGATTCACAACCATTCTCCCCAATGAAAAATGAAAATAATAATAATAATAATATGCTGCCAGTTTACCATCTTTAATTTTTTGAATTTCTACTCAAATTGGGCAGTACGTTATTAATTTTTGAGAAAACAAGTATTTTCATTGTTTATTACATTATCCAAGTCATTTGAAACACATTCAGCGATGTTGAGGTCTGGGCTCTGGGGTGGTCCAGCTTTCTGAGAACAGCAGCAGCTACAGCAGATTGATTTAACCATATGTTCTTATTTGTCATTACTAGCTTTTTGCTCAGCTCCACCTCCTTTTAGACCCACAGTGTTGAGTGGTCATCTCACAGTGAAAAGATGGACAGAACTACCTGCTTTCAGATCTGAAGAGAGAGTGGAGCTTGATTTTCTCTTCTCTTCCTCAAAGATTATAGAGTTATGTACTGTTAGAGGGACAGTTCTGGTTGTCTACAGTTGCTATTCTCCTTTAACTTAAATCTAATCTGCTAAAAAATCCAAACTTTTACAGAATGGCTGTTTTGATTGGAAATTAAATAAATGAATGGTGGACTCTGGCCCCGTACTGTATTGCAAAATATAAGTAGAATATACTGTAATATATTTTTTTAATATTACATTTTTGTATTGGCTGAACACACTCTATATAACAAAAAGGTGCTACAAGAAGCTTAATGTTTTATGTAATGGCTATCTGACCTTAAATGAGCACTATAAAGCCAAGAAAAAGCCAGAAAAACTCTTTTAAGAGCAGGTGTCCTAATACTTTTGTCAAATCATACACTGAAAGGCTTCTGTACTTGGTTAAAAAGTACAAAAAGTTGCAAGCAAAGTTGTTTCGCATCAGATGTGGGAAAGTTATAGTAATATTCATGTATCTGATTTTGAAAGCGTCAGCACAAAAGTCTACAAAATGCTAGCGATAAGCAGTTAAGTGACTGTTGCTGTCAGCACTGCGGAGCTCAGCGGCTCACCCAAGCATTCCTGCTGTTTTTTTGCTTTCATGCTAAGTGAGAACACGTTGGGTCTAACCTGACCTCACACTGAGAGCACATACACAGAAACCAGAAAAAAACAGATTTTCTAAAATACTGAGGATACATTTCAGACGGTGACCTGAAACATTGTGGTGAACTTGTCAGATGATGTTGATCTACCCAAGAATACACATACTGAAACTGTAACGTGTTGTCAAAATATCACAATTATTTTTTTATGATTTATTTTGTAAGGTCACACTGATGGAACAAGGTCTTTTGTGTTGTGTATCAAGTTTTTAGAGTTTTAGGACCATATCTTACACCCCACCTTTCGCCTGCATCATTTAAATAGCGACGGTGCTTGTGAATATATCTAAGCCAATGGGCACGATGGTCTCGAAATGAGGTGTGTTCAGGTACATTTCTGCCATATTGCTATTTTGGCAATGAAAAACACAGGTGCACCACTGACTGAAAACAACCTAGGCAGACATCCACAGTCAGATGTTCATTGCTATCTTGGCTCTGAATTGTCAACAAAGGCTCGTGCCCAATGCGCGTACACCAGCACTTTTCGCCAAAGTCAGGCCGTACCGTAAGGGAATGGCGAGCGACACGCTGATTGGTTTATTGCACGTTATGTCCAAAACACACCCATGATTAATTAAGAGACATAGTATATGACTTTTCGAGCCGCGCAAGGCATACTTTTCCCATTGTTACAAAAGCACTGCCACACTGGCACACCCTTAATCAAGCTGCACAGTTGATGAATTACCTAAAGATCACTAAAATTTTGCCCTTTGAGTCTAATGCCATTAGCTGTTTTCACTGTGCTAGCATAGCTACAAAAGACCACATTTGTGGTCGATGCATGCAGAGGTCACCTAAATCTAGTACTGAGATATGCTAAGCAAGATTTAGCACCCAGATGGAACTGGGATCTGACAGAACCTGCTCAGGAAAGTGCAGTTCCTTTTACTGCACTTTCCTCAGGCCTGCCTGTCACCGTACTCTTCAGTGTTCACACTGGCTCTGGGGATTGAGCTGTGGCTGAAACACTGGGGAGGGAGAAGAAAGAATAGCATGCAGGTATTGGAGGTGTTCTGTTAAGCTGTGGTTGAAGCAGCAGAGCTGTTGCTTCACTCTGTAAGGGGAGATGGAATGACGTGGTAGTTATATTCACCCGGAGACCTGCGGAGATCACCTCTGGCCAAAACAACTCGCACAACTCTGATTGCAACACTGCTGGCCTGCAAGGCCACTCCTGACACAAACACACACATGCTGTGATTCAGCCTGGCCTCTCTGCCAACCTGATAAACCCTAGAAGGAGGGAGGGACCCACACATAAACACATATACACACATTCACATATAAGGGCAAGTAAAAGTTTAGGCACTATTGGACAAAGTATTAATTACTGTGAATAAGCAAGTGAGTAAAAAATGGCCTGTTTTACAAAGCAAGATACTTTTTTATTTAACAGATTTTTTTTATAATAACAAAAATTACGAGTTTAAAAATAGTTCTTGTTTCCAAAATCTGTCTGGTTTCTTTGAAAACTTCTGCTGCTAAATTTTGTGGTGGGGTCAAGTACTCATCAGGTGTCACTGCACAGTAGAATAGTGCACCACCACCATTAAATCTTCTTAAAGGTCTTTTGCAGTCAGACAGGGGGTCTTAATTTGCCTTTCTAGCAATCCTACAAGCAGTTCCTCACCTCAACTTGTTTTCTTAAGTTGATTACAAATGTGTGAAATGGGCAGCTGATATATACGATATAGCCTTAAGGAGCTAATTAACTCCTTAATGCACACTGAGGTGTATTACTTAGTAACTACAGGGACTTCTGTACAAACTAGTGGGGCTATTCTTTGGTAATAGACGTTTGTAATAACACTTTCCGCTTGCCTATGTGCCATTGGCTGTTAAAGGAGTTAAGGTCTAAGACCTTGATAAAAGTTATCCTGTGTATCTTGCGTTGTCCAAACCTTTACATGGTGTTAAAAAAATGTGCCTTGTCTTGCCCCCCCACCACACACACACACAATACTGTGAGCTTTTATTAAATCGACAAATAGATTATTTTATTAATAAGTGTGAAAGTGTGTAATGATGTGTATGTATAAATGTGTGCTGCAGGTAGTGTGTGTGTGTGTATGTGCATGCTTGTGAGTGTTGATGCATCAGCATTATTTTCTGCATGCATTTAATGTATGCAAATCTTCTTAAATGTGGTTTTCCTTTTACTTAAAGTGATGGTTTGGCCAAAAATGTACTTTTCACCCGAAGCAACTGATTGTGAGTAAGTTAATGAAAAATGGGTAGCAAACAAGTAGTGGGTGTAGCTAACAGTAATGAGAGTTAGTAGCCAACAGGTAATGAGAGCATGCAGCTAACAAGTAGCTAATAGAAGCAATCAAATAGCAGGTAGCTAACAAGTAATGGAAGCATCTGCACTATATGGACAAAAGTATTGGCACATACCTCTTAATCGTTGAATGCAAGTGTTTTATTTACTCCCATTGCCACAGGTGTATAAAATCAAGCACCTAGCCATTCTGCAAAGGCTGTCTTTGCAAAGGTTAGTGAAAGAATGGGTTGTTCCAAAGAGCTCACTGAATTCCAGTGTGGTACTCTAAAAGGATGCCACAAGTCAGTTTGTAAAATTTCTTCCCTTCGCCAATTGCTATGATGCATAGTGCATAAACGTCGACAACTCTCTGCTGACTTAATTACTGCAGAGTTCTGGCCTTAACATGAACAGAAAAACTGTGCACAGAGACCCTAATGACAGAGCTGAGCTGTGGAAATGTGTTCTGTGGAGTGTTCTAATGGGCGAGTCTAGGTCTGGCGAATGCCAGGACAACAGTACCAGCTTGACTGCACCATGCTCACTGTAAAGTTTGGGATAATGCTATGAGTTTGTCTGTCAGGAGTTGGCACATAGGTGTCTTAGTTTCAGTGAAGGGAAATCTTAATTTTTTGACAGACAAAGATATTTTGGACAACTCTGTGCTTCCATGGTTGTGAAAACTATTTAGGGAAGGCCCTTTTCTGTTCCAGCATGATTGTGCCCCAGTACATAAAGCAAGGTCCATAAAGGCATGGTTGTGTGAGTTTGGTCTGGAAGAACTTGACTGACCCACACAGAGCCCTGTGAGATCTTTGACCTGTGACCTCACAAATGCTCTTCCGAATGAATGGGCAAAACTTACCCCAGCCACACTCCAAAACCTTGTAGAAAGCCTTTCCAGAAGAGTGGGAGCTGTTATGGCTGCAAACTCCATATTAACGGTATATTAATGGGCCTATGGATATGGGATATGGTATGGGATATCATACAACCTCCTGTAGGTATAACGTGTAAGTGTCCCAATGCTTTTGTACTCTTGCCTTAATGAGATAAATAAATGCACTTGCATCTGACCCCTGACCTATCTGTCCTTCTGCTTTGTGCTGACCCTAGGTAAGAGAGGGAGACTGGAACCTGGTGATGATGGTTGCCGTGGCAGCAGCAGCGGTTTTGCTCGTGCCCAGTTTGACCAGAGCTTTTTCTTGAGTTTTGGACAGGAAGTGACCTCATCCTCCAATGTGATCTACGTGACCTGCTTGCTTATATTCTCTGTGGTACACCTACTCACACAAACACACACACACACACACACACACACACACACACACACACACACACACACTCACTCACTCCCACACACTCACAGAACTTCCATAACCGCAAATGAGGACTTCTCCTGAAATGGACACGATACTCTACAGTCTGGGAGACCACAGAAACACACTCGCCTCCAAGTTCAGTGCTTTTGTTCCTTGTCTTGCTGCTCTGGTTGTGTGCTTCTCTTGCTCTGTTGTCCTCCATGTCCTTCTATAGACAAAAACACTCCACTTGACAAAGCAGTGGACGCGACGTGAGCACTGACACGCTGTGCTAAAGCACACAGAGATGGAAAGATACAGAAAACGTCATCTTTAAAAAGGTTTTTAGCTGTCCTCTCTTGCTTTAATCATCTTTATTGATTGGGTTGATTGTTATTTTATTTATTTATTTTTTTTTTGGTGAAAGCTGAGGGGACTAAGGGTTTGTTTGCCTTATTTTCGACTCTTTCTGTTCTGGGTTTTCAGTGCATAGGTTGCCAGTCTCTCATCGCTATTGCTTTGAATGCAGTCTCTTGCTTCAGTCTCATTGCTTTTCAGGTACGCCGTGGCAGCATGTGACGTGATCCTTATCTAAAAGCTTTGTCACTTTCCAAATATCGCCTGTTCCACTGGGAAACACGTAATTCCTTTACGTTTAGTTAGTTTGAACACTAAGAAACGACTCTTTGTTTCTAATGCATGCGTCATACAGTTTCACCGATAACTATGTAACTGAAATCGTACTACGCCTAACTGTGGTTTGACTAGGTTTGTAACGCTCAAAGTGTTTTTCATAGTTCACGGGTGGGAGCACTGTTCATTGTGGTGGGAAAAAATTCAGACAGTAGCAAGAAAAGTGATTATGCTAAAGTTAGTTCAGGATTGATAATGAACGACAGTTATGACAGTATATATTGCTAACTAAACTACTGTATAAACGCTCACTTGACAGTCTTAACCGTTTCAAGTGGGATATATTTTTTGTATATGTGTGTATAATCAAATGGAAGTGATTTCATGAGAAATGATAGTAAAGAGAGAGTAAACTATTTTTGTACACAGCTTAACTGCAGTGCAGGCTCCAGTATTACTCCTGGGTGGTGATATTGGTAAGTAGCAGAGAATTACATTTCAGGGCAAATGTTCTTCTTTAGCAAGTATTTGGACAGTGGCACAGTTTTGTTGATGTTGGCTCTGTGCTCTAGCATGTTGACTTTGATTTTTGAAACAATGACTGTGGAACACAGAAAATTTTGAGGGTTGAGGGTTTTATTCAGAAGTGTTTTACTCCTGCCATCATGATCTGAAGAGTGCTGGCTCGAATCCTGAGTGATGCTGCTTACCATCAGCAGCCGGAGTCTGGGAGAGCACAATTAGCATTGCTGTCTCAGGAGTGGGTTGATGGCACGTCCTCCCCTCATCACTCCTAGTGAGATGTTGGTCAGCACAGAAGCCTTTCTGTTAGCTGTTGTTTCTGAGCTGGGGAACCATGATCTGGCTGCCTGGCAATGTTGCATCAGAGGCAGTTTGAAAAAAGTGGCGGTGGCTGGCTTTACATGTCGGAGGACATGAAGGATGGCCTTCCAAATTGGGTAGAAAATGGAGTAAAATTAGTAAAAAGATGATATATATAAATCAGTGTTTTACTCATTACAAGTATCTCAATTTAATACACTCAGGCCTCAAACAGTGTGAGCTTATATATACAGTATCATAAAAATGTTTACTTTTGTAATGTAAACTGCTCTAAAGAACTGAAAATGGATTTAGAGTTATTACACTCATAGTATTTACACAGATCAGCCATATCATTAGTACCACTGACTGGTAAAGTGAAAAAAAAAAACACTGAATATCTTAATTTACGATGCCATCTGTCAAGGGGTGGAATCTGCCTATTAGGCAGCAAGTGAACAGTAAGCTCTTGAAGGTGATGTGTTAAAAGCAGGAAAAGTGGTCAAGCATAAGAATCTGAGCCACTTTAACAAGGACCAAACTGTAATCTCAAAAAAAAAACAACAAAAAAAAAACAGTTCAAGCCAGTTCAAGAAAGCCCAACTGGTGGGTCATGGGCACCTACATCTCATTGATGTAATCCATGGAGGCCCAGTCTCACAACTTAAAGAATCTTCCACTTACCTATGATACGAATGGTCAGCACTAGGGGGGACCATTCGTACCTACTTAATATTAAACAGATGGTACTAATGTTATGGCTGGTTGGTGTATATTCTGTGTATAATGTCTTTATATGGTGAATCACAACCCTTGGACAGCTCAGGACAATCAGATACCCAGATGTTGACTTGAAAAGGGTCTAGATTCTAGATAAGGTGTTTGCATTTGGAGTTGCTGTTTGTTCTTGACATGAAGACCAAAGAAGTTTTAATGTTCATTCAGGAGAGCATGGTTCGGCTGAAAAAATCAGTCAGAAACAACCAGTGTATCAACATTCGATACTTTGATAAGAGACAAGAAGGTTCCTGTAAATGGACCTTAGCAATAGCAAATGACATGGGATATCATGGCAGACTGTAGCAATGGATGACTACAGAATACCTCTATGATGGAAAACTGTCAGAGAGAGCTGGAACACTATCCAGAACACAGGAATAGTCTAAGACTATAAGAAAGAGTTGAATACACCAGCGAAAAAAAAACACCAAAGGGTCCAAGAAAGGTTTTTGATACATGGTTCACACAGTATAGATGCAGATTCTCTTGCTTTTAAGCTGATATTCTGCAAATTTTACCTTTCCACCAAGCCATTGTTTCAGTTCAAATCCAACATCTCAGAGCAATGAGCCACAACAACAAGTACTGTGTCATTTTACTACTACTTCCACACTGCACTGTATATTTAGTTCAGTTCTGCTAAGAGTAGCATACACAAACTGCTTGCCATTTACCTTCAGGACCCTTCAGCACATTGCAGTGTTCTCACTTGATTTACACGTACACATTCCAAAATATGATAGACGATAGTCATACGATATGACCCGTCTAAAAATCCTCCTGAAGCTAGACTCTGAGCACTTGATGTGTGCATGGTGCAACATGTGTAGCACAATTACACTAGCTTTACGTGACGTATGCAGATAGATATACAAATTATGCACTTTCTGTCCTCAGATTTGTTTATGTTGGATTAAATCCAGTCTTGAAGAATAATGAATAGAATAGTCCAGTCAAAAGAGCTAACATTGCTAACAGTGAATGAAAGTATAATAGCCACGGCTAACCATTATGCAAATTACATCATGCTAATTGGCAGTGATGAACCATAACTTTTTGATCTAGGCCTTTAGTTCGGACCATAAATATTAAAATTCTGGTCAAAAGTAAGAAGGTATGCTAGCTCGCTTGTTCTTTCTAATTGGAATTACCGTTCCACCTTAACTGGTGCTGCAGTATTGGACATGTAGCTATTAGCACCAGAATGTAGCTGCTGCATCATTTAAGGTGGAGCATAAAATGACAGTAGGCAACAGCTGCCTGAACACTCCACTTTTCATGCTCAAGTTATAGCCATTGGCTATAGATGGGACGTTTAGATTGAGTCGCTGACCAGTATTCGCTTAAAAACAAATCAAACGTTTGATACGCTCTGACTGGTCAAAACTCGAAGCCTGCGGCCCTCACACACTACTGTATTCTCTCCTCAACTGTCAACTCTGTCTGAAATCAGCAGACTACAGCCAACCAGCACAACACAACTCAAACAGACTGACAATTGGGGCTAAAATCAGGGAAAATTTTGTGTAGTGTAACCCTGGCTTAAGGCATCCTGGCACAGAGCTTCCACAGTTTTCAGTGACGTATCTTGGACTTCCATAAGGTCAAGAGGGGTGATTTTCTTACCAAATCCATCCCATGCGTTGGAAATGAAAATGTGATTGGTTGATTTCACTGCCAGTTCTAATTATAGTTATAGTAAATCTAATGTGTAGGGCTTTCTGTTCATCAAACCATTGGCTAAACCAATGGAAGAGCTCACTTGACTGTGTCTGCCTAGATACCAAAGTGAAAAAACACCCTGATTGGACAATTTTCTGTTGGTTGACTCCACTAATAAAAATAACCAAAAAAAAATTACTTACATATTTTTTCCAATTCCTAGAAATTCTTGGAAGGCCTAGAAAACCTTGAGGGTTCTCCACTGCTAATTGGTGACTACTAGCTTCCATTCACGTTTGGACACATTAGCATGATTGGTCAAGCTATCTCTTTATTGATCTTGATGTTATTTCTATTTTTGAGCATCTTTAATATTACTGTCACTGTATACTAACAGTCTTATAAACTATTGTTATGTCAATTAGGGCTCATCGGTCACTCTGACTAAGAAAGCTCAAATTAGCCTAGTCCCAAACTTCACAAATGTAGCTGAAGAAGAACTAATGCACATAAACAGAGTGTTTTTTGAGAGTGTGGGAGATTCTGTGCCTCTTTCCACATGGCTGTAAAGCATAGAAAAGATGCTCCAACTTGAAAACGAGTTAGAAGGGTTGCTGTACTTGGGTAATCTACAGTGTGCCTAGGTTGTCGCAGTGCTGTCTTCCGGTATCTTGTGGATAGATGAACACTTTAGACCTCAGTGCTAGCGCAGCTGAATGTGTATCGATGTACTAAGGGTTAATGACTTTATAAGACAATGCATGCTACGCAGTAAAGCTTATTTTCTATTGAAACGTGGTCTTTGTACTGTATTATAAATATTTCTGTAGGTCTACAGCTTTGGTGGGATATACTGTGAAAACTAGACGCGAAGCCTTCAAATCTCAAAGTCTGACACTGCAAACACAGAGCCGCGTGGGGGGATGTAAAGTTTTCCGAATAAAATGAACACAGCTGGCAGTCTGATAGGCCCGCAGTGGGCATTTGTAAATGGTGTAAACAACGTCAGTGTGTTTGCATGCCTGTCATTGTAGTGCTGCATGCGGTCTGATAGTAGTAAATACAGTAGAATTTCTTTTTGGAATTATTATTATTATTATTATTATTAATTTCATACAAATGGCAGTGAACATTGTTTTTTCGGGACACTGCATGAGTCTGTTTGCCTTGACCAAAATTGTTGTTACAATTCCAATTGGTTCCATTTGCAGTTAATTACCCTTTTAACAAATTTGGGTTGTTAATAAGGTGTAATCAGTTATGTCTATGTTCTGTATTATCCTGTGTTCTCTCTATGTGTATTTTTAAATATCTGTCGATCGGCCGGATTAATCCTTCAGAAATTGTACAAGTCAGTTATTCAGCATGGCTCACAGTTTATCTAAAAAACTGACTGCTTTCACTCATTTGAGCCACCATTATTTACACAAATACAGTCCTGTAACTATAACCTGTATTAGCAGCATAAATGATAAATTAGCCAGGGGTTAATAGGTCAAAGCAAATATTTGCCATGAACCGTCTGACAAATGTCTATTGGCTTCAACAGTGTAAACTTGTGTAAATAATGTTACCCAAAAAGATGTAAGCATGGATGACTCTGTAAAGCCTGTTGCATTAATCTGTCAGTACTATACTTCTTTTTGGTTCTTTTTCAGTGACATTAGATAGTAGAAAAGTATATAGTGAATTCTCAATCTGTGTTTGCCTTACTGTTCTATGTCCATTTTCTTCCATTCTACTCAAATGTCTCTGTTCTCTTCTGTTCTGTTCAGATCTGAACGCAAGTAAAGTACGGCTTTGAATGAAGACCCCATCACATTAGTAAATGATGCTTTAATCTGAATCTGGCAGTTGATAGTGTATTGAGATGTTGGTGTGTGGCTTTGTGGAGATGCTGTTGACTGTCTCTGTGTGGCATAGGCCTAACTGTATTGTACGACATCTATGACTCGATTATATGTTGTTCTATGCCTTGACAGGCAATTGTGTAAAAAATAAAAAAACAAAAAGAGACAGGACGATAGAAACATCAAGACTTTCAGTATTTTGGTAATCTGACTGTACATTTTGTAAATGATCTGAAAGAAATAAAGTAGTTTATCCATGCACTTTTCTTTTCTGATGTTAATATACTATGTATTACTCACTGGGGATGAAATATGACTTTGTCAGTAGATCACCAGTACCAGGATTGCCATAGAAGAACCACTTCTGGTCCCTGAAGAATCTTCTGAAAGCTTCTTAGCTTTCTGAAAGCTAAATTCCGGGAAGCAAGAGTGTATCTGTGCCAGGCTAAAGCTAACCTAGTTACAATCTCAGAGCTCAGCAATTTTTTCTGTAAAAGATGAATCTTGTTTAATTCAGAGGCAAAATAACAGGGTTGTAAATAAACTTGTAAAACACGCAGCAGATATCTGGAGCATATAAACATGAACCTATTGGCACCATGCCTAATGCCAAGTGTGGGCCGCAGAGGGGTATAAAGCCCGCCATCATTGAGCTGTGGAGCAGTGGAACTGTGCTCTCTGGAATGATGGTTGGTGCTCCATCCAATACTTTTGGTATAAGTTGGGGAGTTGAGGATGAGGTGGGGTGGTGATCATCCAATATACTATATATCATGTGGGGCTGAACATGGGCTAGGTAGGTTCCAGGTGGGCATGGGCTCTGAGTGGGTTTGTACACTGTGTATTGTTACTGGGACCCATTTGGGCTTCCCAAACGGGCCCCATTGTTACAGCCCACCATAATCTCACATGGGTCTCATTTAGGCCCCATGTGCAGTGTACAAACCAGATAAGGCCCATGTTTAACCCCCTGGTCTCATCACTGACACTGGTGAGAATCAATATGTGGGACAAACATGGAACCCGAGGACAAAACTTTCTGGTTCACAGAACAGCCATATGATTTAGGGTTTCTCAGCAATAGTAGTGTTTTTCCTAGAACTGAATGTCCCAGCCAAGATCTTTTTAGGAACTGTTATGTCATGTAAGCTGATGTTCTTGTATTGTTTCTGTTATAGTGCTAATAAGGAAAGATTACTAAAATCCTAGAGACTTCAGAGCATTTAGTCAGAGAGAACACATCCCTTTATCACATTACCCATCGCTACTCTTAGAACAATGCGTCAGTACTGCTTCTTTAAAGCGAAGGCAAACAGTCGGATAATAACAGCACCCATACATGAACCATTGGAGAGAGTTCCACCTTCTTTTCTTTGCCAGCGTGTTTCTGTACTTTCAGTGACCCCTGACATTTGCTTTTCTCTCCTCTGTGGGTTTTTTTTACTCCCAAACCATGGAGAGGAGAGACTCCATTAACATGCCGAGATGCTAAGTCAGAGAGATGACATCATACTACAGTACTGGGAGTGCCCTAAGACTATTTATAGACTGAGTGGAGACGATTAGCTCTTTCTACGACTTTCCTCACGTCTTAAGGACTACATGGGTATACATGTAGGTGACATACAGTGAGTCCAGTCCATAGGGGGGCCCATTCTGCCAGTAAATGTGACCCACATTTCCCCTTCCCTCAATATGGTTTAGTCACTGTTGACCACCGCAGTGGTAGCTCTGCATTGCACAAGAACTCACATATTCTGTTTCACGTTCCTCCCCACAAGCTCCTTCAACACAAACATTCCATCACACTCAGTCAAGAAGGAATCTGCTCTGGACATGAAGGTTTAAATAATAAAGTTAGTCATGGTCTAAAATATAGAGGGGAAAGCCCCTAATAGGTCCAAAAATGTGCTTAAAACAGGCATCTCATCCATTACACACTCATCTTGCCCACAGTCATATTGCAAGGATGACAAATTTGTGATGTTATTTTGACTAGTCATATGTTACCATTGATTTACATGATGGAATCTAATTCTCTCTTCTCTATTAGTACATTTTACCAGTAAATATTCCCATTACAGATGTCTATAATTATTATTTACAGTAAAAAAAAACCTACACTGTAATGGTCATGAAAAAATATCTAGTTTTAGATATCAGTAATATTATTCTAACCAGTTCAAGCCAAATTACAGATAACCAAAACTGCATTTTAGAAATCTGTATTTTAGTCCTTAATTATGTCCTTACACATACACTATATGTCAAAATGTTTGTGGACACCCCTTCTAATAAATGCCATCACCCATTGCTGACACAAATGTGCAAATGCACACAAACACAGCTTGTCTAGTCCTTGTAGAGAAGTACTGTCAGTAGAATATGAGTCTCTGGAGCAGAGAAACATCAACCTATTGGCCCCATGCCTAACGCCAGGTGTGGGCTAGAGGGGTATAAAGCCCTCCCAGCATGGAACAGTGGAACTGTGTTCTCTGGAATGATGGTTCTTTAGTCCATTCAGTACTTTTGTGATGGGTCAAAATCTTCTAGACTGCCTAATGGGTAAAAAATGTCAGAGCTAATATCTGAAATTAGAATTTCTATTAGGACATCTTAAATTTGAGGTTTTACTAGTGAAAAACGCATCGCTGGTGGGGGCTTGTCAAAGTTTTCAGAATGATGTGGAATGAATAAACTAAATGGTCTTAGAATTAGATTTAGAGTAAGTTAATTACTTACATGACACTGTTTACTGTACGTAACATTTCATTTTAAAGAGCTAGAAGCTAACGTCACATGACCAATAGTGTTCGAAACAGATTAGGCTATGACTTAAAAAGGGCTGTGAAGGTACCAGGGCCCATTAAAGCACAGTCCAGACTTTTCTTTAGCTTTTCTGTTCTTTTAATTTATTATTTAAATACATTTGTACGATTACAATTCATTCCATTACAAGATATATCACTAAAATCTGAACAACTCTATATAAAATGAAGTTTACTTAGCTGGTCTAACAGGGGCTTTTCGTCTATATAATTTTGTGTATGACAAACATACATGAAAATAACCCGCTTTGAAGTACCGGAGTTCATCTGGGTTGCTATTTTTCCAGTCTTCTAATGTTACTCTTTATGTTACAACATGGTGTCACAGATGCCTAAGCTACAGGATGACCTCTTAAATAAGCCTAATTTAAACTCCCAAAGCATATTCTTAGCCAGACACTGTGCTCAGGGGCTTTTGTTGGCCATCATCTTCATCATCACGTCATGCAAATCCACTCCGCGAACTCTGTAAAGGTGTGACGCATACACCTACTAATAGAGGTCTGAAATACATCCCATTCTGCATCTACCCCCATAGTGCTAGGGGTGCATATTTAAGGTAGACCTTTATTAACTGGCATCACAGAAATGACCTCACACTCCAGAATGGGTGGCATGCCAAAAACAGGGCTTTATTAATAAACAAACCTAATATTAATAAAGTGTTTAGCACGCCGTGTCTATAAGATTCTGAGGTCATCTGCTTTTCCAAGTCTCAATTGTTAGGAGCCACCACTGTAGACTGTTTTAATATCAGCTGCCCATTGCGCCCAATTTTAGAAGCCGTTATCCCCCAACACGCCTGTATTCCGACAAGTCCCGCCCCTCCTGTGCGGGGATTGGCTAAGTAGTTTGGAATCACTGCACTACAAGTTCGCCCAAACCAAGCGCTGACCAATCCTAGCGCAGGCGTATGAACCAGTAGCCAATCCGAGCGCGGTGGGTGGAGTTTGTATGAAAACGGGTGGAAAAAAACAAAGAAACGCAACAACGCTTTTGGGAGGCCTAAAAATACTCATCACTGTAACCGTCGCGGCGATTGGGGTTCTTAGCCAATCCCATTCCCCCCGCGTGCGCTTCGGCCAATCAGGCGCCGTGTCGGTATCCCGGCGAGATTAGCCCCTTAGTTACCCATCCCACAGTTGTATATGGTCATGATGACAGCGGCATACCAAGAAATCCACTGGCCTGACGTGAGCCGGAGGGTCTTGGGTGTTTTTTTAAAGCCCTCTCTGGCCACTTGCTTTATTTAAACCATTCAAGTGTAGCTAACCGAGGCCACCACACTTCCAGCTCCACCGCCGCCGTGCGCCGGTCTCCTCTCCGTTCCGTTTGGGCTTACCCCGTCTCTCTTTCTCCCTGGTTCTCTCTCCTTTCAACAACTTCTCAGAGGTCGCGTCTTCGTGTGAGCCTTCACTGATTTATTGGGACGTAAAAACAACCATTTACTTTTTACTTTTCATTAGCTAGCTAGCAAACTCTGTGAGGAGAGGAATTAGGGGTGGAAGGCTCGACGTCTTGTTTGTGAGGGTGCTTTTTGTTTTAAACAAGGCTGAGAAACTCAGAGGCTCGCCGTCCTTCTTCACTTCTTCCAACTTTTTAACGGTTTCTCTGTTTTTGTATTTTTTTAAATTAACTTCGGCGAGCGCACGCGCCTGGTACTGCCCTCGCTCCCCCACCCGCCCGTGGTGAAGTTTCACACACACACACACACACACACACACACTCACACACACCGGCCACACTGATTGCCGTATAAAAAGGGGGCGCGCGAAAAAGCGAAAACATGATGAGCAACAACGCGTACTACGAACCGCAGCACCACCAGCAGCAGCAGCAGCAGCAGCAGCAGCAGCAGCCCACTCTGTACTACCAGGGCACGGACGACGGCGAGGAAGGCGACGAGGAGATGCCGGCCACAGAGAAGGACCTGGCGGAGGACGCGCCGTGGAAGAAGATCCAGCAGAACACCTTCACCAGGTGGTGCAACGAGCACCTCAAGTGCATGAACAAGAAGATCGGGGACCTGCAGAGAGACCTCAGCGACGGCCTGAAGCTCATAGGGCTGCTGGAGGTTCTGAGCCAGAAGAAAATGTACAGAAAGTACCACGCCAGACCCAACTTCAGGCAGATGAAGCTGGAAAACGTGTCCGTCGCGCTGGAGTTCCTGGAGAGGGAGCACATTAAGCTCGTATCTATAGGTGAGTGGCAGGGTGGCTTTTACGCTGCGAAGAAAGTTTTGACTCACGCTGCAGTTCCACTGACCAGTACTAGGGGGCGCCTGTGGGTTGGACTGAATGGAAATATGACGAGCCTAATTATAACGGAGTGATTAGCCTGTTAGCCAGTCCTCTCAGGTTACTGTGGTGAGGGAGCTGGACTCATCTACTTGAAGTAATTGTGTGGAAATGGAGTGAACGGTCATGGTGGTGGTGGTGGTGGTGGGCTTTTTCTCTGAGGTCTGAGTGAAGGTGGTCTGCGATGCTGCTCAGTAGCGTGTGGAGCGCTGGTGCTGGGTTGCGGGTACCTGACGGCTCTGGTTGTTCGCTTAGTAAAACTGCATAGGTCTTCAGACGCTGTAGCTCATTTTAAGGTATATAAGGTCATATGCAAAAGTTTGGACACGGAGGACACACAGGACACACACTTCTTGGCACTGTCACGCAGAAACCTTGTATCTCCAAATTGGCAACTCTACAGGAGAAGGAAAAAGCTTTCTAAACGTTACAAAGATTTCTTTCTGGTCATTTCATGGAGGATTTCTATTGGTCCATTCACCATGACGTTTTGCAATATTTGTTATTTAAGTTTAATATTTTAATTGTAATAAATGCATTTCAATTTATTCATTAATTCAAAAAGTAAAGAAAAAAGAGATAATCGAAAAATAATGGAGAAAATGGAGATACAAGGTTTCTGTTTAACAGTGACAGTTATTTAGTTGCTGTGTATTTGCTTATTTTAACATATTGGGGAAAATATGAAAAAAGTTAATAAATGTAGAAAGGTTATGGCACATTTCATGCTATGTTGACACCCCCCCCAAAAAAACAACCTAAAACCAAATAAAAATAAATGATCAATTAGCCAAATTGCTGTAAAATAATCAGGAAAATGCCATAGTTAGGTTTTCCAGGTGGCAATAACATCCATAGGTCTGGTTGGATGTAGGTTGTCACATCTGGTGACCAAGTATGGTTACGCAACCAAAATCCATCAACATCACATGAAATATTAAATACGACATGAAATACTAGTGTTTAGTTTAAGTTATGGTGACTAAAACATGTCTGCTAAAGGATACGTCCACATGACATGAAATTCTAACTTTGGTTGGATGTTGCAATTTTTTTTTATGGATGTGTTTTTTTGTTTAGAAATGTAATATACAAAATGACTCAAACACCACATATCCATATATATGTAAAACTTCCATTTAGACACATCCTCATTGTAGCTGGATTGTAGGTTAGACTTAACTCTGCCTGTCCTTTCAAACTTTTATGTATGACTGTGATCTGAAAATTCGCAAACAAATAAATGTATTATTTGGCACCCTTTCAGAAACATCACATGTAAATAATCACATGTTTCTGCACACTTTACAGCCTAGCGTCATTAAAAAATTCTGCTTTTCAAAGCAAACTTGAAAAATCTGTCAAATCTAAACTCTCTGGGTCCCAGACAGAGTGGTCCAGTGGATTAAGGCGCTGCCACTATGACCAGATCGCTAGTTCAAATCCTGGTCATGCTGCTAGTCATCAGCAGCCGGGCCCTGAGAGAGCACAACTGGCCTTGCTTTGCCAATTTTGGGTAGATGCCGCTTACCTCAGAGTGCGTTGTTTGCTTGGTGATGCTGTGTCGGCGGGAGATCGGTAAAGGCCAGAGGCACTGGCTGGCTACACGTGTATTGGAGGAGGCGTGTGTGAGTCTTTACCCTCACAGTTTCGGGAGCATTGCATGTGATTGCATAGGGGGTCGGGTAATTAACGATCCAAATCAGAGAGAAATCAGAGAGTGGGTCTGACGGCAGTTTTTTGAATATATATTTGTAAAAATCTTCTGCAGATGCTGAGATGACTCCGGTCTCATTGAGTAACTATAATTGTGCCGTTTTCTGCTTGTACATGTTTCTGCTTGAACAGATTCATCCATTTACTTCAACTGAAGTTTTTTGCCATACTGTCTACAAAAACACACAGACTCACTTAGAATACACTTGCTGAGAAAACAGAGTGAGCCAAGGCCTGAGGGTGTGTTTGAGATGCACATGGTGCACACGATCAATACTGCTGTAGTTTTACTGTGTCACCTCAAATGGAAACTACTGGAATGACCAGTGAGCAGAATTGATTTTTGTCACACTGAGTGTGGGATTGTGTGGGCTATTCATGAAAGAGTGAATAGAAATCATTGGCAGCAAAGGCTTTATTCACAGTGAATTTGATTAATCTCACAAAGCCTACCAACCACTTTATTAGAAACACCCACCTAGTAGTCCCATAGACTGCACAGTCCCTCTGTTACCCTGAACAGTTGGCGTTCTACATCCTCTACCCTTCATCAGTGCTCAATTTCTGACCACAGAACTGCTTGTAGCTATTGCAAAAAGCAGTATCACAGTGTGACATTGATAATGGATTACCAGTATAGATAAGATATAACCCGAGTATCCTGCATTGTCCACTTGGGTTGTTACAGTGTTGCGATTTTCATGGTTAGTCGCAGTGTATGATTGGATGATGGTTTCCCCACTGTTCGTGACTCCACAATACTGATTAAAATTAATTTCTGTTTGATTTCACTTACAAATGAATGCTCCTCAAATAAGTCCTCGGCCTATTTACGTTGTACGCTCATCGTTTCCTGACTCATGCTGACACCTTATTAACCTTTTGGAACATGCAGGAGACGTGAACTTTACAGGGCCAGTAAATTAGCTCTGCAGTCCACATCTGTTGAAAACACATGCTGCCCTGGTAGTCCGTTATATCACTCATGGCTACCAAACACACAGAAAACACAGCAATATCACCCATAAATGAACAACTTTGCAAATATCCAACCACTGTTTCACAGCTCAGTCATTCTGAATACAGCAATAGTTATATTTTTGTGCTTTTTTAATACCATCCTTTAAATCTTTCTTGATTTTCTTTCACTGGGTTATCATACCATGAGAAGTAAACAGTGTAACAGCCATATTATCCACAGTGCTATGCTAACCGACCTCTTCATATGTGGAACTCCGCAGTGTGGCTCTAAGAAGAGAAGAGAACGTAGTTTCCTCAGAATTGGCCGCAATGTAGTCCTGGAAGCAATGGGTTCACATGCTAGCAGATGAAGACTGACTGAGGCTGGATGGAACTGGATAAAGAGGAGAGATGGAGGGAGAAGAAGGCCAAATTGTATTGAGAAGGACTTTACTTTAGACTGAAAGCAGATGTGTTTGAGGTAGTCACAGTGGAAGCGTATGGGGAAATAGGTCAGCAGACCCAGATAGCGACACCCACACGAGAGCAGTGTGTGAGCAGTGTGTGCCCAGCCTGGCTGCTCCCAGTGATAAGACAGATCTTTCCAGAAGGACACCTGCCATGGATTCCTGTCTGTGGCTTAGAGTGTCGAGTGACAGGTGAGGAGGAAAAGCTTCTGGACCCCCCTCGCTTATGCATACGTTGTGTGCGACATGGAAGTGGCTGTGTCACAGGAGAGTTGGCTCACTGCCCTGACAGGAAATGCTGCTCTCTTGGGTTGCCCAACACTTTAGGCCTAACCGTTAGGCCTAACCATCAGCTACACTACACACCTGCACACAGTTTGATAAACACATATGCTGACTCCTGAACATTAACAGTTATTAAAGGGGTAATATTGCATACAAAAATCATCCGTAACATTACAACCACCTGGCTAAAGTATTGTATAGTTCCCCCCTAATGCTACCAAAACAGCTCTGACTCATCAAAGCATGATTCACCAGTTGTTGTTCATTGGAGCACTTTTGTTAGATACTGATCACTACATACCGGGAACACCACACACACAAGACCCAAACTGCCTCAGATTAAATTAAATGCAAAATACAAGACCTGAACTGCCTCAGATAAAACTTAATGCAAAATACAAATACCTGAACTGCCTTAGATTAAACTTAATGCAAACTACAAAGACCTGAACTGCCTTGGATTAAATTTAAGGGAAAATACAAAGACCCAAACTGCCTCAGATTAAATTAAATGCAAAATACAAAGACCTGAACTGACTCAGATTAAATTTAAGGCAGAATACAAAGATCTGAACGGCCTCAGATTAAATGTAAGGGCAAAATACAAAGACCTGAGCTACCTCCCATTAAATGTAAGGCAGAATACAAAGACCTGAACTGCTTCAGATTAAATGTAAGGCAGAATACAAAGATCTGAACGGACTCAGATTAAATTTAAGGCAAAATACTAAAATATGAACACAAATACAAATCATTAATAAACATGAATAAAACATTAATACTGAATTCAGCTGATGTGTGTGGTCATATGTGTGTGTATGGAGTATATTACAGCATGGTTCAGCCTATCAGAGTTTAGAACTGAGATGTTAGTAGTGGTTTTGGTGTAGTGATTCTGCATTACACCCTTTCTATGTGATGATTGATGCATAGACAGCTGGACCCTGGCCTTCATCCACTAACAGGTGCTGGAAATAGATCCTGAGTTGCAGAGAGTTTGGGGGGCTGGGCGAGCAAAGCAGAGGACAGGGGGCTTCTGGGAATGAGACATAGAGAGGGTGAGAGGGGGAAATGGAGTGTGGGGCCCAAAGGTTACTTAAGGAGTTGACTCGGTTTCCAGGAACTTCTAGGCCTGGATCTGCTGAACTGCTGAGATGACATCAGCACTTTCCTTTTGGAATGTGAATGATCAAATGAACCTTATCAAACAGACCGGATATTGATTAGCAATGACCACAGTTATTAGTCACAGTCATTATAAAATTGTAACAATGCAATTTAATAAACCTTCTAGACCAAACTGCACTCTTAAAAAAATCAAGGTGCTTCAAATGGTTATTTGAGTGATGCCATAGAAGATGTGGAGCTGCTAAATTGTGTAGAAACAGATGCGCTACAGTCAGTACTTATAGGTAGGTGCCTGGTAAAATGAGTATGAGTTTTAAGTGGGTTTCGTTTCATTGGTTTATTAGCAAAATGTACAAACCTTCAGTTGCTTGAAATAAACCAATCCATACTTTAGACAACATATTGAATATGAAAGGACGACTCTGCAACCTTTACTGTAAGCTGGGAAGGTGCACAGAGTAGGAACACACTAAAACAGCTGTATAAACATCCAACAGAGCGTGGGATCACAGTGTGACAGAGCTGTCTTCATATCTGAAATAAGTCACACAGTGTCACTGATGCAAAGCACCAAAAGCTTAAATACTAATAGCTCATAATAGAGGCTCCTGCTAAACATGAGGAAGTTACAATTCTTGCATCTAAAAAGCTCTGGTGAAATTTTTTTAACTAAAATGCTGAGAAAATTTAAAATTCGAGCTACACTATGTTGGGCAAAAGTATTGGGACAGCTGCTCATTCATTGTTTCTTCTGAAATCAAAGGTATTTGCTTTTGTTGGAGTAACTTTCTCAAATGTCCAGGTCAAAATTACTTGTAAGTGTTGGAGCATTGCTGTGAGGATTTGGTTGCATTCAATGACAGGAGTATTAGTGCGGTCAGAAAGTTGGATGATTGACACCCAACCTCATCCCGAACTCCCCAACTTTATTCCCCTTTAGCCCACAGCCCACTGGCATTTATTTACTCCAGAGAGTCCTATGCTATCTGCAGTACTTTTCTACAGGGACTAGACAAGCAGTGTGTGTGTGTGTGTGTGTGTGTGTGTGTGTGTGTGTGTGTGTATTTGCACACTCAGTTGAATGCATTCAGGGTGTCCACAAACATTGGGACATATCGTGCATTTTGTGTACTGTATATGCAATCTCTCAGTGTGCGTGTTCTACTGTTCTCCTACAAGAGTATCTCTAATTGTTACCATGTGTCAGGAGCTAGTCAGTTCAGTGGAATGTTTGAGTGAGTGCAATGGAGCGAACACCCCCTACACACACACACACACACACACACACACACACACTGTCTCTATCTCTTTCCCTCGCTCTCTTTCTCTCATTATGGTTGTTATAAATGGGTTCCTTCATGTAGCACCATCTCCCTTTTGCACTATTGAACTTTTCAGAATTTGTCAGACAGGGATTTGTGTGTATGCATGTGTGAAAGTATTAGCATGAGCAGCGGCACTGATCAAAGATTAAACGTTTCCATCTCCGCTTTCTTCTCAGTGGTGTAGTTAAAGCTTGAAGTTCTCAAATATTACAAAGCTATTGATTCTATTAGAGTTACATATGCAAGCAATTGAGTTTTTTTTTTTTTATAAATCTCTTAAAAGCTACAACATGTTTATTTTGTGGTGTTTACTGTCACCATTGATCTGGTTCTGTTCAATTCTCCCTAGACAATCTACTTCTGAGCTTCTTTAATGCAAAAGAATCATACTTCCATTGTTGCTGCTGGACAAAAACCTTTTCACTTGCTGGTAGGGATGTCCTGATCCCATCCAGCATCCAGTGACCCGGGGGCCGATCCAGGCATATTCAATGGATCAGGTATTAGCTTGTGAGGTTCTGGTCCATTTCCAAGATCCTAACGTTTGCAGTAGCAGAGTGCCACGTGACATGTTATAGGTGCCATTAAAAGATAAGACCCTCAGCTGCTGCAGATAAACTTAGAATTTTTTAGAGCTCATTTGTGACATTATTTCGTTGAGCAAAACAAAACACAGCTTTATATATGGTGACATTACCAGTTAACTAACTCACCGTTCCACCTTAAACAGTGATGTTTCAACAGCTGAACAGAACAGCTGCATTATTTAAGGTGGAACAGCGAGTTCAGGAAAGAGGAAAACTTTGGCATAGAGTTAACCTAGAGCCTTGCTGTAAACCTGACACAGCAAACAAACGGCTCACGGGGAAGCAGTTAAGTGTTTTTTAGTTAATCTATCAGAAGAGGAGAGATGGAGAGAGAATAAAAGTTCTGCGGCGTTTGTCCACGTTGCCAAAATAACTCAATTGTGTTCTGGTTGAGCAACAACAAAGATATTTTATTCTATTAGAATCATTTAGAAAGATGTAATGTTACTCCCATCCCGTCTTTACTCCTAAATTAGGCTGGTTAGAAACCAAACTATGGTGGAAATGTTATGGATATGGTGGAGTGTTACCAGCGAGAGAATCATGCTTCTGTCTTTGGTTCTGAACCAGGTCTGAACGTCACCTTCAGAACCGAGGAGGAGGCTAATGCACACACGCTAAGTGATCTGACTGCAGAGTTGTAAAGGAACTGGGAGCTGAATGGTCAGGCGGGTCAGTCAGACTGGACTGGAAGATGATAAACGCTAGAGTTTTAAACAGTCACTTAAAAAGTTGCTCCAAACTAAGTAAATCAGTTCAGAATGTCTGCTTATAGAAACTGTTCACTAAAGTGTGGGATTTTACTTATAGAAATGCAAAGATCGGATTAGAATAGGCAGATTTTAAAGACTCGGATTGGATCTGGGGTAAAAAACCTTGAACTTGTTGGCATAATTGGAGTCTGACATTTGTCTTTTACAACGTGTCCAAATGTGATGATGAGTGGACCAATAGAAATGCTCCAAAATGACTTGAAATAAAACCTTTTTACATTGACTTCCATTGAAAGCTAAGAAGGTGACACGTAAAGTTGCCATTTCGGAGATCAGCGACAGCAACGGTTTACTATAAAGGTATTATTCCAGTTCATTTTTGAGGTGATATTGCTGTCTCAACACATATGTCTTTGTGTTTCTCTGGTTCTGTTGCAAACCTTTGGTTTATGATGTGATTAAACTGTCAGTGAAGTTTATTTGAATTTTCAGAGCCTTACGTGTAATGCTCGAAAATCCAGGAACTTGATCTTTGCCCTTTCTTCCAGACTCAGTTATGGAGTCTTCTAGATGCCAGCTGACAGCCTGCCCGTGCTGGAGCTTACGCACGAACAGTATGCAAGTGCAGAGATGGGAAAAAAAACCCATCTTTTTATTTGATCTCTATCTAGTCCGAAAGTGGCCTGAACGCCTGCTAAGTGATTCCACACGTACGGAAATAGCATATGGAAAAGTGGATGATGTAACTGTACGTACGACTCGAGCCTTACGTGACTCCAGTGCAGATACGCATGAATTTTCTTATCCCCAAAACCATCACTTCCTGGATCCTGTGCGTGTTTATGATTTGTCGATCGCTGTAAAATGAGTCTGCAGAAACACAGAGTTTCCCAAACGTGCCAGTAATGCATCAGTCGATTCATTCACTTTTCCATATGCGCAGAGTCCGATAATATGATATCGCTCGCTAAGCTGGATGTAGGAAATCTTCTCAGCGCGGGACTCCCAGAAGCATCATAGAGCGAATAGTGTTTGACCATTCATCTTAACAGGATGCTTTTGGAAACTTTATAAAAGCTCTTTTCATGTCTGCTTATACTTTTTGAGTCAGGCCGTGTGACACATCAGACAGAATATGTCTCCTAACTAAAATCATAATAACAATAATAGTAAGAATAATACTAATATAAATATTTCAGTTATATAACGTCTTTCCTAAGCTCAAGGTCGCTTCACAGAGCATCGAAAACAAGGCCAGCAGTGAGGCACAGGAATATCACAAGGGACACAAAAACAAGGGGAAGAATGGCAGGCCAAACAAAAATGTACAGCATTAACAAAAGCAGAAAACAATCCAAATAAACAGGACACCAATGTTTTTGACCACAAAAGGACACAATCATGGGGAAAGAAATAGTACTAATCCAACTACTATGAATTAACTATGAAATATGAACTAAAGTACTGTGTAAAGCTTTTAGACATTTATGAAAACTAGAATTTAAAAAAGCTGCTTATTTACCTAAAACACAAATGATGGAATACGTACAAATAACATTCTAATAAAATGTGTTTGTTAAAACATCTCCTCATAGGAGTCTGATACTATTTATATATATTATAGTGAGCATCCAATACCTGGTGTGGTAAATCTTAAGGGCTTAAGGGTGTAAAATCAGGTGAACTGGTGATGGAACTGAATAGAACTGAGTTCAGGAGAAACCTGGAACCAAGCTTGGTTCTTTAGACTGGCTCACAAGTTCTCAACTACGTTCTTCAGACTGTTCTGTGCTGTTCTGTTCTAATGGGATCTGGTGATTGAAATAGTTTTAATCTCATCTGTTGCTGCACAGTTTGTGTTGGTCATCCTCTTGTCTTTCATCAGTGGTCACGAGATGCTGTCCACAGGATTCTGTTGGCTGGATATTTCTGCTTGGTGGACTGTTCACAGTGTTTAAAAACTCCAACAGCACTGTTGTGGCTAGTAATTTGCACTTTGGGGTGCTGACCATTGAGAAACAGGGTATAGGATAACAAAGTATGCAGAGAAACAGATGAACTACAGTCTGTAATCACAGAACTACACAGTGCTGATGTAATGGACAGTGAGTGTAGAAACAAGGAGGTGGTCAGTGTATATCTTACTTTATGGCAAGCTATTTCATGAAATCTGCACCGTATTCATATTTATAATAAACTAACACAGGATGAGCACGCTGGGCCTGGACAGACTAAGCATTTGAGCTTATTTGTGTGTTGGAGACTTCCTGTCTATGACATGTTATCCCATCTCTCCTGGCCTACCAGGCTGGGTGGCAGGCGACGGGTTAGGATTCTGTGGCCAGGGTCAGGTTCAGGACTGCGTTGTTGGCTGTCATAAGGTAGAATTGTGTGATGGATGAGGTTCCTGCAATGAGAGCACTAAATCCTAACTGATCTCTGTTACCTTGTTCTTTTTACTACTGACATCTCCATGCTCTCTCCACAAATGCGGCCTTCAGTAGCATGTGTTGCTATGTTGGAAGGCTTTTATGGAACATTGGCAAAAAAAAAGCCCATTAGCCTGTAAGAAGCTATAGCACAACTCACAAGTTCAGCTGTCAACATCGGTGCAGTGCTTAGAGTCAGTGCACAATGTTGAGTTTCCAGTTCAAAAAGCTGTGCTACTGGATGCATGAACTGGGCTGTGTTTTTGTATTGCAGCTAAACTAAACTAGTCAGACTGGAAAAAGAAAAATATGCCTAATGGAGCTAATATCACACTCTAGATTTAGTTGTTTTGAGATGTGCATAGTTTCTCATAGACCTTGTAGAGTAGAGTGACCAAAGAGTTTTCAAAAATTGGCCACAGGAGGCATTCCCAAACATTTAAGGCAAATTTAAAATTCTAGCTTTTTTAAAATGAAGACATGTCCTGGAAAAAGAAGATCCATACCCATCCTAGGAATTCGGTTAAATCAGACTCTTTGGGCGGATTTTTTTGGGCAAGTATGAACACAGTAATCAGACTCGAGCAACGGCTGCTATGCAAGAATGCATTTGTGGGCGGAGCACGGATAGCACGAGTACCTTGTCCTTTCATTTTAAGCAACAACATAGAGTTACAGTGATACGGTTGCAGTCATACTCCTGGCCCTGTGACTAGCGTCTCCACTGCAGCTGTGGATGCCAGAAGCCCGAGTGCGCTGGCACAGAGGGCTGTCACCAGCAGACTGATGATGTCACTGACAGCCTGACTTGTCAGTGTTGCCAGACTGAGGGGTAAGGGTAGTAATGAAAAACCCTCCACCCACACCAGCAGCAGTCCGAATCATCTGGTGAGCCTCTGGAGAGCGAGGCGTTTAAAGGCCATTGATAGATAATATGTTTAGTAGATTTCCCAGGCTCTGCACCCAGAGTGGCTTAAGGGAGTGCGTGTATGTGCAGCAGCTGTAACAGACAGATGTTCACTCCTCCACACTACTCCGTCTACTCGGCCCAGAGTGTCTCAGAAGTGCTGTGAGTATGTGACTCTTGCTGCCGCATTTACTAAAGCAATTGATTCAGAAGCAGAGGCCTAACACACTCCCTCTGTCACGGCGAAGTCTAACGTAAGCGCTTTCTCCCCATTTTTATGAATGACTTGTTTCTCAGCCTCTTTAAGTGGATCAGAGGAGAGGAATTTAAGAGGAGCTGCAAACCTCCTGGGCTTGTTTCATTGAAAGAGTGCAGAGGCCAGTAAAAAGCCCCTCTGATGGGTCAGTGACAGCTCGCTCCCATCTGCAGCCTATTCAACTATTCACACGTGTATCCTTCTGTTGATTTTTTTTTTGGGGTCTGGGCTCAGAGTGTGGATTCAGCAGTATGAAAAGTGAAGTATGTGCTGTGACTGATTCCCATAAACTCTCCTGCAAGTAATTTCCGGGAGAAGACAAGACAGGCACATGTTTAAGTGTACTATATACTCTCTTTCTGTATATGTGTGCTGATGTAGCCTCTTCTTTAAGTGATTGTTCTGTGTGTTTCAGTTAGGCTGCTGGAATTGTCCACTCGGCCTTCGTCTGTGTTACAGCTTCGGATAGTCTTCAGTGGGTGGAAAAGGGTTTAGTGTCCAATTCCACACTCTCCAACTTTGGAAATGGCAGTCTCAGTTATTCCATCAGAGATAAAGAGAGGAGTCTAAGAGAGGAGTCTAAACTCAAGAATCTCAATATTATTACTTTGATAAACTTTCGACTCAGGAAAAAGTCAAAAGTACAGTACAGAGCAAAAGTCAGAGACCACCGCTGCATTTGTAAAATATTCTAAACTTCGCCACACTACACACAAGCTGATCAGTACACTGATCAGCCATAACATTAAAACCACTGGCTTAATATTATGTAGGGCCCCCTCGTGCTGCCAAAATAGCTCTGACCCGTCGCGGCATGGACTCTCTCAGTAGGGGTCCTGTGGTATCTGACACCAAGGCAGATATAAAAAGCTCCTTAGGTGTAGCAGATCCTTTGGCCTACATGGATCGCATTCATGAGCCTTGGGCATCCATTACCTTGTTGCCGGTTTCTACCTGGCAGGTTCTGACCACTGCATACCAGAACACACTAGAAGACCTGTCTGATGTTTTGGAGATGTTCTGACCCAACACAGTATGTAGATCCCACCCACTGACAGATGCCATTTTAACAAGAAAATTAAGGCTATTCACTTCATCTCTGTATTTGTTTCAATGTTATGGCTGATGTGTATATCTGGAAAGCTTGTTTCTTGTGCAATCTGACAAGAGTATTTGTTTGTTTACTAACGAGATACAAACACATTCAATGATGTTGAGGTCTGGACTCTGGGGTGGCCAGTCAATTAATTTTTCTAAGAACAGCAGCAGCTTCAGTAGTTTGATGTGTCCGTTTCAGAAGTTCACAGCCTTTGAGACTCACAGGACTGATTTGTCTTCTAACAGTGGATGAATGCACAAGTAGGGGAAAGCTTAGGTTGGCTACCAGGTCTTGCATGATTGTTAGTCCCTTTTTCTCTGTATCTCTTATTCCGTTTTTGGACACTCTTTTAAATTTTCCTTTGACTTTCTTGTGCGTCCTTTGACCGGATGTCCTTTGCCAGGACAAAACCTTGTACACCGATGAGCTATGACATTAAAACCACTGGTCTAACATCGTGTAGGTCATCCTCATGCCACCAAACCAGCTCTGACCCAAGGCTGTGAACCCATCTACTAATATCTTTTGGTTGATCCAAGACCTGCCTGATGTTTTGGAGATGCTCTGACCCAATTGCCTAACCGCCCCAGTCTGGCCCTTGTTGAAGTCACTCAGATACTCGCACTTGCCCATTTGTCCTGCTTTCCAACACATCTACTTCAAGACCTGACTGGTCACCTGCTGCCTGATATATCTCAGCCCTTGGCAGGTGTCATTGCAACAGGAGAATCAATCACCTGTCAGTGGCTTTAATGTAATGGCTGATTGGTGAATGTGGGTTTGTGTCCATTTGCCTGTGTATGTGTGGTTGTTGGGGTTTGGTGTAAGTCTCTGACCCCATCAGTTGTTGGTTGGGGAGGGAGGTTAGCAGCTGTGGCAGCAGCTGACTGGACGAAGGGAATGTCTGCTCTTTTTGCTGACCACAGAAACACTCCAGACACTTTTAGGGTCTGACCAGTGTTTTGCAGACTGGTAGAAGTGAAGCATCAACTGATCTTTGAATATTTTATTAAATATAACATCATTTTCACATAAACCAAACTTTACTTTTTGCTTTTACCTTTTGTACCTCTGTGAACTTTCCCGGTCCTTCAGCACCTCATGCACTGACTTCAACCCAGCTGGGAGGAGAGCCTTTAGGCAACCTTAAACTGCTTCCTGGCTAAACCTTTCAACAAATGATACAAGCAGGCAGAAAGGAAGAAAGAACAGTGGTGAAAGAAAACGCTCAAGCCTCCTTTCCAATATAGTGTCCCTTGTGGTTTCCAGGGCAGCTTTTTCCGACCTGTGAAACACCTCGTTTCAAGCTGTTGTTGGGTTTTGGGGTTGGCCAGAAAGCAGCCTCTCGCTCAGGGCCTCTTGTGCCCTGACAGAGTTATTGCAAACTGTTATTTCATGTTTACTTTGGAGTGGGCTTTTTTTTTTCTTCACTGCCAGTCTGACTAAGCTGAAGAGTAATCACCGCTGAATGTATATACGGCAGCGTAGCTTTCCTCACACGCCTCGCATGAAAATCCCTCCTGTTAAAAGGAGCTGCTGGATTTGGTCTTTTCGGATTACGTGTAACCATTTTAGTGAAGAAAAAGAGCCAACATATTGGTGTAGCACTTGTTTTTGATTGCCTGCTGACTGTTCATAGATATGTAACCCCAATTAATTTGACTCATTCCAAACATTTGGGATGGAAGAGTGGGTTCGTTTTTGGTGGCTTGGAAAACCGCAGAGCTGTGCTGAGGAGGCAGGGTCTGCAGCTGTTAGCCAAGTCTTTTTTGGCATTTGAGGGGAACTTTGAAATCCAGAGCCATATCTGCAGCACTGACGTTGAGGTGCATTGTAATGGTAATTGTGCAAGGTGTGGGCCAGGATGTGAACATATATATCATACTATATATACTATAAATTTAATATTGTATTTATATATTTATATATTATTTATATATATTATATTAAGATTGTAAACCCATGTTCTCACAACAGTTCAGTTTGTTCAATTACAAATAATTAGAAACTCCAACTCAATCGGATTTGATTTGCTTAGGACCCAACCAACACGACAGTATAGTATAATATAATTTAATATTTTATATGTTAATGTTTTATAGTTTCAGGAGTTCGAACAGAGCTTTGACTGAACGGTCACATTTCTTAAATGGAAATAAAAACTTGTATATTGTAATTGTATAGTATTGTAGCACTGGACTGAGAGAGCATCTGGTTGAAAACTGGGAGTGGAACTACCCATGAGCATCTTTGCGGGTTTGTTTACTGTTAATTACTGTTAATTTTTTCTTAATTTTTTATTAGTTCTCTTCATAAAAAATGTTTTTTTTTTGCTGTAAGTTTCCATTCCTGTGCCACAGGGAAGGGCTTTTATATGTTTTACTTGTTTTCGTTATATTATCCATGCTGCTATTGCTACCAGTTCAGCCTATATTGCTTTTACATTGCTAGGGAGGGGTTGGTTTAGAGGGTGACACCACTGTTTAAGATTTTGTCCTGCCGTTTTTGCCGAGATTGCAAGGTTGAATCCCAATAATGACAGACCAAACAAGCTAATTATTACTATATTTGTAATGTTTATCAGTAATAATACTGTTATTGTATGCTGAAAAACTGCTGAGGGTGCAATTAAATGATCACCTCCAAAGGATTCATGATTAAACCTAGTGTATCTGTGTGTGTGTTATTTGGTGTGGTAGTGACACAGTTGTGAGTTGTGTATACATTGTTACATGCTGTATAAGTGTGGGTTGGTTAAGGCCTTTTAATTGAGATGGTCTTCCACATTTATGAGGCAGAGGTGACTGACCTCAGTGTGTGTGAGGGATTCTCTCCCAGTTTTAATAGCCTCTGATTGCAACAGGCGTCCTCAGAGACCAGTAGTAGCATCTGTCAGTTTAAATAACGCTTCTGAAATTTGTCCAGCTGCTCTCTCAGTCCTTTTGAGCCCATCATTCGTGTGTTTGCAGAAGGCTACATACTACAAGTCATCAGCTGTGAATGTGTGTATATATATGTGTGTGTGTGTGTGTGTGTGTGTGTGTTAACCCTCTTGTCCGTAGTCATCACAGGTTGGACAGGAACATATGTTGCAGACTGCAAGACTGTTGGTCATTTGTGGCCTTATATGGACATCACACACGCCACCTGTCCAGACACAAATGGCACACTGAATGATATATGCTTGTGTGTGAATGTTAGTAAGTGACTGTGTGTGTAATTGTAGTGTGTATATGTGTGTGTGTGTGTGTGTGTGTGTGTGTGAGAGAGATTTAAGCTAAAAGCATGTTAAGCTAAGCATGGCTTACTGACAATTGCAGCTGCAACAACCGTGGATGATTTGAAATGAAAAAAGGGCTGGCAGAGTATACCTGGGGCCTAGGTGCTCCAGACACAGGCTGTGAAATCTGACATTCACCTCTACAGATAGTGGTTGATCATTAGAATTAATCCCTTTAACCTATGGCTTGGCTGCTGGAAGTTTAGCGCCTTTCTGGAAAGTATGAGCGAGAGCCTACTGCCTGGTGGTGTCTTCCTGTCTGTTGGCTAGCGACTCCTCCTACATGAAAACCTCAGCAACCTGGTTGTATCGTACAAACAAAGTAACCGTTCTTCCACCCGTTGGTACGCTGGCTTTACACACATTACACATAGCCAAACAATCAACAATTTAGTCAAACCAGCAGACTAAAGTGGGTTCATGGTAGTAAGCAAATGCACGGCCCTGCTGTACAAACACTACGACGTGCATTCTTATTTTACTGTGGTGGCTAAGCACTCAGTACTCAGGAGGGTGATAGAGTACTGAGTGCTTAAACTGGTCTGCCATGACAGTTGACTGGAAATAAGCACAGCTATGGTACAAAATGACTTGGCTGTCGCTGCAGCACTCCTAGTGGCAACGCTCAGAATGCAGCTCGTGCTTGCGTTGCATTACAAATGCGCTGTGACTACGGATGCACCCGATACCCGATACCGATAACAGAGTTTAAAGCATCAGACCGCACCTGGCTCTTAAAGGAAATGGCAAATGAAACACTGATTGGTTTATTGCACGTTACGCCCAAAACACACCCATGATTAATTAGGATTTCAACTTGGTACAGGGCTTTTGCACATTTCGAGCCGTGCAAGGCGTACTTTCCCCTGACACACTGACATGTACTATATCAAGCTCTGCGGTTGACAGCTCACCTAAGATCGCTAACATTGGGCCCAATATGTATTAGCAGTACTCTTCCCTGATTATTTACACAGGAAATATGAAGGCAACCAGGTTACTTGCTTTTTTTTAAGCTGAAACTTCACATCATTTTTAGTGTGTAGTGTGTTTGTGTGTGTGTGCTTCTCTAAAAAGCCATTTGTCACCTCTCACAGTGAGTTGTGTATGTATGGTCAAATCAGCGCTGCTGCTGAGCTCAAGGCACACTGTTTTTACGGTGCTTTGTATTTCTATACAGATGTACGAGTGTTTATACAGAGCAGACGTTGATAAATGAAGCGTTCTGAGACGGCCCTGACCTGTTACTCCCTCCGTCTCTCAGCTTATTTCTCTTTTTGAAAACGCAGGGCTCTTGGCTGCGGGGTTGATTGAGGCGCTGACTCACTCCACTGTGTAATCTCAGCACTGCTCTCTGGGTCACTTCAGCGCAGACCTCAGTCATACAGCAGATTCAGGCTAATGAGATCTGAAGTGTGTAGGGCAGTGAGTGGTTTCTGTGGGACAGGCTGCAGTGTGTGATCCTCACAGGGAGCTCTGGAAAACTGCCAGCCCTTCAGCAAACAAACACACACACATGCATGATGCATGCTCACAGGAAAAGAGAGAGAGAGGGGCTGTGGGTGAAAGCTCAGGCTAGTTTTCATGTTCGGTTAGGAAAAGTGGAATTTTCTTCATGTAAACTTATCCAATAATAAAAAAAAAAAAATGCATACTCACAGTATTTTGCTTATCAGAAGAAATTCTGGAGTTTTTACAAGCAAAAAATGTCGTAAATATTGAGGTTAGTTGTGTAAAAACCTTGTAAGCAGAAAGAGTTCTATATTGTTCCGAAAAGTATTCTTTGACCGAAGTGAAAATCTTTTTGGTGCTATATTAAAGTATTTTATAAAAGCTTCTATATAGAAGTGTCTACAAAAGATCCCAAAGAACAAAAGTTTCCAAAGAGATCTTTAAATAGTTACAGTTCGGTAAAGCACCATTGCCTTTACTAAAAGGGAAAAGATAATGGTGATAACGAGCAGGAAAACGAGCAGCACTGTTAAGTAAACTGTTTGGTGGAATAGGCAGGGATGGATTATGGAGCCGGCCAGTCGGGCTAGTGTCCAAGGGCCTCTAAGTGCCAGGGGCCTTGTTGGGGCCTCAAACCATTAGGCCCGGGGTACTCAAATACTTGACAGAATCAAAGTCAAAGTCAAAGTCAAAGCCCAAACTTCTTCCAATCCAAAAGAGAATTTGTGGCTGGACTTGAAAGGGCTGTTTTCACCGGATCCCCGTGCAACATGACAGAGCTTGAGCAGCTTTGTGCAGAAAAAAGAAATGGAGTAAACTTGCAGTGTCCAGATTTACAAGCCTGATTTCAGAGTTCAACACACAGACTGCTGGGGATTGTGGACAAAGGTGCATATTTTAAATGATGTATTTTTACTCAATTGACAAAACTTTGTAGACATATCTTATAAAAAAAGATATATTGACCATATTCAGAAATGCATAAAAATGGGGAAATGGGAAATTATCAAAGGGGCTGAATTCTTTTTATAGGCACTGTATTTCCATTGCATCAGTGTGACTTTAACCTTTTAACACTTTAAGGCTTATAACACACTAAGGTGTATTAGTCAGTAACTACAGGGACTTCTGTACAAACTGGTGGGGTTCTTTACTCTTTAGCAATAGAACTTTGTAATAACACTTTCAGCCCTCCAGTGGGCCATAGTCTGTTAAAAGGGTTCAAGAAAATAGTTTATTGAGAACATATTTATATTTATTTTGTAACAAGATACATTTTGATGTATTTTTGGCCATCGTGCTTTAATGCATGTTCAGCCTGTGTGTCTTTTATATGCATTTACCTCTATCTAGAGCTATCTCCTCTGCCCAGAAATACAGCTGTAGTAAGCTGTGTCCACAGCTGCCTCTGAGGGCCGTCACTCAGACATTATTTGGCTGTGGTTGCTGTGTATGTGTGTGTGTGTGTTTTGCCTCTCTAACACGCTTCCATTGTACTTGGGAAATCCGGTGGAAAAAATGAGTTTTGGTGGAACACGGCCACGCTGTTGTCTGTTTCTCCCCCATCTTTCTCTGCTTCCCTCGCTTTCTTATTCTCTTCTGTCTGAAAGATACGGTCATGGAGTCACTTTTTCCTTCCATTCACTGTGAACTTTGCCTCTTGGATAGTGTATACACACACATACACACACACACACTCACTCTCTCTCTCACACTCACTGAGTGACCTGATTAGTCTGAGTGTCGGTGGATTCAGGATGTTTTCCGCCGGACAGAGTCAGATAAGAGAGAGCATATCTCCTGTCGGCTCCTCAGAGAGTTTGTAGGGAACCCCTGTTTTCTCTCTCCCTCCGGCTCCGCTCTCCGCCACTGTGCTGTGACCCAGGCTATAACCCAGTAACCGCTGGGTGTTTTAAAGTCTGATAGACTACCCACTGGCAGGCTTACAGTTTTAAAGATCTATAAAAAAAATAGCCATCCACAGCCATCCATGACCAAGAGTCCCAGAGAGCACAATTGTCCTCGTTCTCTCTGGGTGGGTAGGGTGGCCCTCTTTCACCACTACCACTTCTCTAATTCTCTAAGCGTGTTGAGCTGTTGAGAGGTGTTCTGTTAGCGGCAGTACAAATAGATGTGTTTAACTGGCCTCACACGACTTGGAGAAATCACATGCTAGCTTTCCCTCCTCCAGCATTGGTGGCATCATTTGATAAGGGGAGTATTAACCAGTGGGTAGGAATTGGGAGGGAATTAGAGTGTGTACCCCTTAAATATGCTGAACCTGCTGGTTGGTTCACACTTTTATTGCTTGCTCATGTATTTTAAGACTAACTAAATATGCACTTCTGCATATTTGAACACTGTTTATTTGCTGTTTAACATATTACATATTATATGGAAATAAATAAAACATGAAATGCGGGGTGATAAAAGGTTATGGCTTATGTTCAGGAAATCATAGAATTTGTGTTCCTTAACTTCTAGAAAAAGTCATATTTAAGTTTATTCACTTCACTTATTTTCCTTTATGTTACCAAGTTGAGTTTTATTAGTTTTTCTTTATAGATTTTTTTATAGATGTAATTACGTATTAAATTATGTAGATACAAAGTTAACTGAATTCTAACAAGAAATGTAAATATTGACTATTATTTGTACACTTGTACAATGTTACTGACTGAAATAGTACTTGTAATTTATAAAAGGTAGAATTTGGTTTATGTGCACATTTAGTTGAAATCCAACAAGTCTAAATGTCCATGTTTCTCTACTTCAAACAGTGACAACACATGGTGAACAGAAATCCGGCAAAGCTAGGCTGTCAACACAACTACATTTTCATCAAATTAAAATTTGATAAAAATCTTATAAACACGTACATTTCTCCTTACATATCACCTAAAGCCGATACACAAGAAACTGGGAGTAAATCTACCTGGATCAGCTGTGCTGAGACGTATAGCATTTATTACTGTAGAATAATCCAATACATATATAATTATTAACATCAGACCAGTTGTATATCATTTTTAAATCAAATATCTGCCAATTTTGATACAATGGTGATTTGTTGTGTCTCTCTGGGGAAGAATTATTAGCATGGCCTACACTATGCTCTTGTTATTGCAGGGGTTAACTGTGTCTTGTAAGGCTTAATCTAAAGTTGGAATAGTCAAAGGCATTTATTTAAAGTGTGGACATCCATGTTCACTGGAAGTTACCCAGGTCCCGTCACACAGATCAAAGAAGCACTTTAGACCTGATACCATCAGTGTCCAAAAAAATAACCGACCTCAGCATCGGACACGAGCCTCCAGCCCCCTGGAGTGTGTGTGTCTCTGTGTGTGTATGTGTTAAGGTTTTTGGGTCACAGTGTTTAGGTCATGATTATCCTGTATATAAGCCTGATGTCTGACAGTGCCTGTGTGTGTGTGTGTGTGTCCTGTTTAATGTCTGTCAGCCCCTCTCTTGTTTATTGTT